>NC_142930.1:155004006-155019006 GCF_046866305.1 Octopus bimaculoides | reverse complement strand
AGCAAACCGCTTTAAAAACGTATTGAGTGTAAAAACCCAATTTTACATCAAAGCTAGGGCAAACGAAATTATTTCGGAAGTGTGAACGACACATATCGATATTTCGCGTTCATTTGTGCTCCTCAGTGGCACACACTCATCCACCACCGGAACGACTTAACTCCTTCAACTAGAGGTAAATATACAAATGGAGTTAAATTTCTTTCCTGGTGAGCATATGGATCGCACACGCAAAAGACATTTGTAGTATCGATATTTATTTCTGCCTTTCACTTCCGGAATAATTTCGCTTTGACTATCTTTGATGTCCATACTGGGCGGAGTACAGCAACATTGCAGCTTTTAAAAACGCATATATACATACACACGCTCACATTATATATATGTATACTTATATATATATATATATATATATATATATATATATATATATATATATATATATATATATATATATATATATATATATTAAATATATCATATTGATAATCCATATATATGTGTGTGCATGTGCCTATTCTGAATAACTTTCACTGTGGTACACAAATATTCGATGCTTTCTGTATTACACAAAGCATTTTGTGAAGTGAAATTTCTTGCGTTTCCTCCTCCGAAAATTGAGCCCACGACCTGACAATTAAGAGCTCAATACCCCAAATGACATTGGAATATAAACACTGACTCTATTACTATTTTGTTTCTAACCTTTGATCTTCACATGGTTTTATCTGGGCACAATATTATGAAGCATCGAAATAGATTTCTTGTTGCAACTTGCCTCACTGTTTAACATTATGCCATTCTTGGCGTCCGAGATATAGAACAAGCTAATTTCGATTCCGTGAATAATCGGGTACATATGCATTCAATTAAATAGCAAGAGCAACCAAATGTCTCACACTTTCTTTTGGAAATATATATAACATATAAAACACATTAAGCAGAAATCAGGGTACTTACGGCTGTTACAGTTTTCATCTGGCGTCTGCTCCCTGCGAGCTAACACGGGTGGAAGGTGCTTAAATAAAAAAAGTAAAAGCAATAAAGTTGATGATAACGACAACAACGACGACGATGGAATTAATATATTTAAAAGTCACGGAGATTCAAGGAACTACGCCATAAAATTTTGTGTATTAAACAGAAAGCACCGAAAGTGTGTATGCCATGACGGAAGCCATTCAGAATACGCACACACTCATTCATTTACACACATACGTAGATATTTGGTGCATATATGCGTTCAAACAGACAAATACGCAAGCACACAAACACGCAAATTTATATATATATATATATATATATATATATATATATATATACACGCAAGAGTGTGTGTGTGTGTGTGTGTGTGTGTGTGTGTGTGTGTGTGTGTGTGTGTGTGTGCGTGCGTGTGTGTGTGTGTGTGTGTGTGTGTGTGTGTGTGTGTGTGTGTGTGTGTGTGTGTGTGTGTGTGTGTGTGAGGAACACATATGCAGACATGAAATTTTATATTTCAATACTATCGCTATGTCGTTCTCAAATAGAATATTTTATGAGGCCGAGAGCGGAAATTTGACCTACAGAAATCAATAAATCAAAAGAGAGGCTTTACAACAACAACAACAACAACAACAACAATAATAATAATAATAATAATAATAACAACAACAACAACAACAACAATAAAGATAATAATACTAAATATAAAAAATAAAAGCTGAACGTTCGATAAATTTGTATTGAAAAAGAAAAAAAAAAATCATTCGTTTGATTTCTGATCCATATATTTAGTTTACGGTTGTACAGCTGCCTTTGCTTGTAAGAATCTTTGTATTTTCTATGACAAACCAATAATTTTAATGTGCTAGAATTTATAACGGTTAACAGAGCACTGAGATGGAAAGTGCAACCGGTATTTTTCATTCAGTTTGATGTTGTTTCTTGGCGTTTGAAGCAGACCCTAGTCATAGATATTAATGAGATACAAAGATATTGAAGGCTGGTCGATTGCAAAAAAAAAAAGAAATCTTTTTGAGAATTAAGTTACGGCACTTTATCTTCTGGGTTCAATATACTGCGAAGATCGACTTTTTCTTTCGTCTGTCGTACCGTCGATCAACCAAAAGATATACCAGTGAAATCATGTACTGAGCTTCTATCTATTTTTCTATCTATCTATGTACGGTTTATATCGGTTTTTGTGCCTATGTATGTGTGCGTGCGTATGTGTGTGGTTGCTTGCGCGCGTGTGCGCGTGCTCGAGATTGTTTATGTATGTGTATGTGCGTCTGTGTACGTGTGTGTGTGTGAATATATACATATCTGCAGAATACTACGAACAATTCTCGAACATTGGTTGTTTTACCTTACTCTGAACTCAGTAAAGAACCCAGCCAGTCCCGGCACCCTACTTGTTGTTATGCCTTGATTCTAACGAGCACTGTGATCATCTTTCTATCTATCTATCTATCTATCTATCTGTCTATCTATATTTCACTCTCTCTCTCTCTCTCTATATATATATATATATATATATATATATGAAAGAAGGTTTGAAAATGCACTTATTTTTAAAAAATATTTATTTACTTAACCGGTTTCACTTTTTTAGAAAAAGATTATCAAAAGTCTTTGAGAATAATAAAAAATGTTAAAAAACAGTCTGAGTATTAAAATGCATATATACATTCTTTGATGATAAAATATATTTAAAGTATAAAGCTTTGTATGAACTTTGTAGTGTTACATACTGATTGTCATATTAAGGTGAAATTGTTAAAAACAGTGTTAAAAACAGTGTATGAAAATACACATATGGAAAAATACATATACATATACATATTCTCATACATATTCTTTGACAATCGAATAAAATTGAGAAGGAACTGACCTGGCCTTTTTCTCTTGTGTATATTGAAGGAATGTTTTACTGTCTTAAGAGACAGTATGACTGGCTAGCTGGGGTGGGAGGGAAGAAGAGTTAAAGAAGATTTTTTTATTTTTGGTTGGTCTGTGACAGTCTGTCATGGTTCACTGGTTTTTGGGACTGGTTCTGTGCACATCTCTATGTGTGTGTATATATGTGTGTTTGTGTCCGTGTGTGTGGGTGTGGGTGTGTGTGTGTGTGTGTGTGTGTGTGTGTGCCGTTTTTATTGGTCCCAGAGTTTATTGTGGAATGTGTATATGAGTGTGTGTTTGAGTGTTTTTTGTGTCGGTGGGGATGTTAGGTGTGTGTACGTGAGACTGTGCGTATATCTCTTTGTCTGAGTGTGTATGTGTTGTTTTGATCGTCTTTGTGGTGTGTGTGTGTGTGAGAGCAACCGTATGTATGTGTGAGGGTGTGTACGTATGTGTGCGTATGTGTGTGTATGTATGTGTGCATCTGTGTGTGTGCGTGGGAGTGTTTTGTGTGAGTGTGGGAGTGTGTGAGTGTGGGAGTGTGTGTGTGTCTCTCTGTCTGAGTGGGTGTGTTGTTTTAAATACCTTGTGGTATGTGTGTGTGTGTGTGTGTAAGCAAACGTATGTGTGTGATGGTTCATATGTATGTGTATGCCTATGTCTGTATGTGTGCGTGTGTGGCATGTGTATATGAGTATGTGTGTGTTTTTTTATCTATGGTAGGATGGTGTGTGTATGTGTGTGCACGTTTGTGTGAGTGTGTATGTGTGTGATTAATATTTGTTAGGGTGTTGTGTGTGCGCATGTGTGTGTATGTGTATATGTGTTTGTTCGTGTGTGTGCGTGAGTGCGTTTGTGAGTGCGTGTGTATGTGTGTTTGTGTGTGTTTTTGTGTCGGTGGGGATGTTAGGTGTGTGTATACGTGAGTGTGTGTGTGTCTCTCTCTGTGTCTGAGTGAGTGTGTTGTTTTAAATACCCATTGTGGTGTGTGTGTGTGTGTGTGTAAGCAACCGTATGTGTGTGTGATGGTTCATATGTATGTGTATGTCTGTATGTGTACGTATGTTTATTTGTGTTGTGTGTTGGTGGGGGTGTTATATGTGTGTACGTGAGTTTGTGTGTGTCTCTAAGTATGTTTGTGTTTGAGTTGTCATTGTGGTGCGTGTGTGTGTGAGGGAGCAACTGTATGTGTGTGCATGAGGGTGTATGTGTGTGTGAGCATGTATGTGTGTGTTGTATTTATTAGGTGTCCTTGTACGTTGGGTTTATCCAGGTGAGGTGTATGTGTGTGCATGTGTGTTCCGTGTATGTTGGTACTGGGTATGCGTTTGTATGTGTGTGTACGTGGGTATGGTTTGTGTAGTTTCCTGGTGTATATGTGTACATGTGTGTGTGTGCTGTAATTGTGAGTGATTAGTTTTGTTTGTATTGTTAGTACAGTATATGTGTGTATACGTGTGCGTGTGTTTGTGTGAGTGCGTCTATGTGGCTTGTATTTGTCGGGGAGGTGTGTCATTGTGTGTGCATGCTTCTGTGCATGTGTGCTTGTGGGTGTTTGTTGTGATTGTTGGGATTGTATTGTGTGTGTTTTTCTTTTGAGTGTGTATGTGACATTTTTACTGGGGAACAGGCGTATGGTGTTTGTATGTGTGTGTACATATGTATGCAAATATGCGTGTGTGAATATGATTTGTGGTTGCCGGAGTGGTGTGTAGGTGTGTGCATGTACCTGTTTACATATGTGTGTATGGGTGTTGGTTGTGGTTGCTACAATTGTATTGTAAGTATATATATGCGCATGTGTTCTTTCTTGAAATGTATGTGGGTTTGTGCTCTGGTGTGGAGATACTGTGATTGTGTGTGTGTGTATATATGTGTGTAAGTGTGTTCGTGTCGGAGGTTTGCATTGTATTGATGTGTGTGATTTTGCGTATCTGTGTGTCTTTGTTTTGGGCGTGCACCTGGGGAGGAGGCTTATGTTAGAGTATGTTGAGCTGTGGTCTGTATTTTTGAATAAGATTATTTTCCTTATTTATTCGTGTTTGGTCAGTGGTGTTGTCTGAGCATTGGTATAATGGGAAAACTAGGAATTTGGGAGACTTGTTTTGTGCACACAGATCTAAATGCCCACTGAGTGGTATCTGTCTTGTGGTGGGATCCCTCAATTGTTGGCGGTGGACTGTCATCCTTTCTCTGAGAGTAAGGCTCGTTTGCCCTATGTATTCTTTGTGGCACCCTTCACACCTTATGGCATAAAGTAAATTTTTTGATGCGCAGGTGAAGTTATTTTTTATGACAAAAGTGTGTCCCGACTGGAATCTGTATGTTGTTCCTTCCATGAGGTGGATGCAGGTCCTGCAGTTGGAACGACCACATTTTTTGACAGTAGGTGGTGGGCTTGTGTTGGGCAATTTTGCATTCGTGAGTAGGTTTTTTTAGGGATTTGGGTTGTCTTTTACTTTTTATTATTTTATGGGTTGCGAGTACTCTTTTTAGACGTGGGTCTTGATTCAGTAGTGGGATGTTTTTGTATATTATTGTGTAAGCTTCTGCATTTCTAGGATTGTGTGTTGAGAGATATGGGAGACTATTTAACGTGCCGTGTATGTGTTTCGGTTTTCGCAGGTCATGGGTAGCAATTTCCTTGGCCCGTTCTATTCCATTGTCAACTAATGATGCTGGGTAATGTCTTTCGAGGAGAATTGCCTTTAGTTCTTCGAGTCTTTTATTTCGAGTTCTATAATTAGAAACAATTGTGCAAATTCTTCTCGCAAGGTTGAAGGGAATGTTTGTCTTTGTATGTTTTGGGTGATTGGAGGTGAACAGAAGGTATTGCTTGGAATCAGTCGGTTTGTAATGAATATCAGTCTCAATGCTGGTACCCATTTTTACAATGAGAATGTCAAGAAAAGGAAGTTGGTCTTGACTGTATTCCATTGTAAATTGGATATGGTTGTTGACACTGTTAATTAGAGTTTTGAAGTCAAAGAGTTGGTCGAGTGTGTGGGACCATAGGATGAGGCAATCATCCAAGTAACGTTTCCAATTCTTCAACAGGTATTGGTGGAAAGACATGCCGTATCTAGTTTTGGATTTGTCGTAGATCTGCAATTCTAAGTAGGCCATCACCAGGTTTGCATATGTAGGGGCAACTTTAGTCCCCATTGTAGTCCCTGATACCTGTCTGTAGGTGTTATCATTAAAATTCAAAAAATTGTTTTGAAGGATAAACTTAAGGCCCTCGATGATGAATTCTTTTTTTATTCTTTCTGGGATCTCATTGGGGTATTTTTCTAGCCAGAATTTAATGGCTTCCAGTCCATATTGATGTGGGATCGTAGTGTAAAGATTTATTACATCAAAGGAAACAATGAAAATGTCTTTATTGGCATGTTTGGGTAGAGGATTTAGTAGGTCCAGGTCGTCTCTAACAATACTTGGTATGTGGTGAAGTATTGGTTTCAGGAGGATATCGATAAAGTTGCTTAATCTGTGTGTTTCACAGTTTGGGCCTGCCACAATTGGTCTTAGTTTGAGATCAGATATATATATATATATATACATATACATGTCTCTTAAAGGATAGAGCTCAAAATCAATGCATTGAAGATACTTTATTGCAGCAACAATTATAATAACAGAAACAACCACAATAAGCCAAACCTATGCACATTTCAATAGGGTATCCCGGATAAATAAACCACATCATAAGATGTCTCGTAAAATATTGTAACAAATTACAACATATTACAAATTTCTGGATACTCCATCTCATCAGGGTCGCATTATTGCCATCACCAATACTATTATTAGCAAAACACACACATCATCCAAGAAGGTGAAAGAATAATCGACGGCACGCAACCTACCATCGTTATTTTCTTACAGAATGTAAACAAACCAGTCAACCGAAATCCAGCGACGTACACCGCCCGGTTTACAGCGTAAAAATCCCTTGCCAAAAATTCAACCCCCATGTACATCAAGATTTCCTATCGGATCTTCCTATAATGATAGTGTGTTAATTAATTAATTAATTATACCCGCCCACGCACACGCACCGCACACCACCACCCACATACCCACACCTACACCCACACACACATATACCTATACTTAGATACACACACCAATATATATTTATATGTATTTTTTATGTATAACTATACACACAAACACATATACACACAAACACATATATACACTCACATATGCATGCATATACATATACACACATACACATACACATGCACCCACATAAACGCGCACAGATACACACACACATTTACATATATACGCATACATACTCACATACACACATGCGTACATATGTACATACATACATATAGCTATACCTCCATATATACATCGATACATATGCACATACACACACACAAGCTTATATATGTTTACATGTTTACATGTACACACATACACATACGTCTCCATACACACATATATACATATATACACACACATACACTCTCACGTGTCTCCACATGTATACCTACACCCATATACATATACACTCATATATTTGCGCCATAGACCTAATTCCAGTAAGATATATAGAGATGAATATACCTCTTCCTTAATTTCGAACTTGTGCCTATACACATTCCGGTAATTCCTATTTATAAAATGCATACGTATGTCTATACATATGTAGACATCTGTAAGCTTTAAACGTTATTTTATTAACTAGGTGAACCTTGGAAAAAAGTATGGAAAATAATTCCAAGTTACATAACGAACAAGTACTTTTACCCTTGTCGTACAGCATCGATTTGCCTACTAACAACCATTCAAGGGAGTAATCCTTTTTCTCATCTTTCAATTTCCAAACTAAATTACTAAGCGCCGTACTATATTGCTTACTCCTATCCCTAAAGGATGAGTAATGATTAGAAATTCGTTTCGAGACCTCAAGTGACGAAGCCCCGATATAACTCCAAATCTTCTTATCCGTTATAACATTACACCTATAGACAATGTTTTTAGTTTTAGCATTTGCACTAAGGAATCTTATTCTATTAGGGTTATCTTCAGATATTTCTATTAGTTTATTACCAAAGTTAGTGGTATTATCCATATCCTTTTGGTCTTGACTAACATCTCGACCATTGTCTGTATTATTATTATTACCCTCTGTGTTTATGTCAACAGAATTATGACTAGAGTTTGAGGATAAAAGTTTAAAGTTATGAGCGGCGATAATTTGGGTCAAATTCTTGGTGTTTGAAAATCCGAACCTTACCTTATGCTCGTTAATAACCTTATAGTAGAGCGAGTTAATTGGAAAATGTTTCCTAACTACATTCCGGAATAAACTAACTAAATTTGATTTTACTTGCCTCCCATATGGGACGATGAACCATAGACTATCCTGTTTCCTAGAATAACAACCTACATTATTATCCCTAAAAAACTTAAGCCTACTACTTTCAGTCCCTGGTACACTATCGTTGGATCTTGGCCTATGCTTTAACTTACTGAATGGGTTAACACTATTCTTATTATTCTTATTATTATTATTATTGTTAGTTTTATAACTACCCTTATTGCTATTATTCACATTATCAATTTTATTAATATTATTATTATTAACATCTTCAATAGAGGAAGCAGAATCTGGTTTAATATAGTATACCTTATCATTATATCCTGCTTCCAGCAAAGCGGAGTTATAAAACTTTGCCTCATCTTCAAAAACCAGATTATTTGCAGACAGGTTGGACAATCTTAAAGATATACTATGGACCAAGTTATCTGTTATTGCTTTTGGATGATTACTAGATCTATTGATATACCTCAGGTTAGTTAAAGGTTTATGATATGGCCTATATGATTTATTATGCAGATCAAGCGTAACGTCTAAGAAATTAACTACAGATATATTGTCCTCAAAAATAATATCCATTCCCATTCTGTGAAAAAATCTAACTAATCTATTTTTTATCCTTTCTACTTGCTGTTTCGAACTATTTCTGAGAAATAGCAGACAATCATCTCTATACAGACCCTCTCTGATATCTGGGAATTGATCAGCTAACTCATCGTTGGATCTTGGCCTATGCTTTAACTTACTGAATGGGTTAACACAATTCTTATTATTCTTATTATTCTTACTATTCTTATTATTTTAAAGCTTACAGATGTCTACATATGTATAGACATACGTATGCATTTTATAAATAGGAATTACCGGAATGTGTATAGGCACAAGTTCGAAATTAAGGAAGAGGTATATTCATCTCTATATATCTTACTGGAATTAGGTCTGTGGCGCAAATATATGAGTGTATATGTATATGGGTGTAGGTATACATGTGGAGACACGTGAGAGTGTATGTGTGTGTATATATGTATATATGTGTGTATGGAGACGTATGTGTATGTGTGTACATGTAAACATGTAAACATATATAAGCTTGTGTGTGTGTATGTGCATATGTATCGATGTATATATGGAGGTATAGCTATATGTATGTATGTACATATGTACGCATGTGTGTATGTGAGTATGTATGCGTATATATGTAAATGTGTGTGTGTATCTGTGCGCGTTTATGTGGGTGCATGTGTATGTGTATGTGTGTATATGTATATGCATGCATATGTGAGTGTATATATGTGTTTGTGTGTATATGTGTTTGTGTGTATAGTTATACATAAAAAATACATATAAATATATATTGGTGTGTGTATCTAAGTATAGGTATATGTGTGTGTGGGTGTAGGTGTGGGTATGTGGGTGGTGGTGTGCGGTGCGTGTGCGTGGGCGGGTATAATTAATTAATTAATTAACACACTATCGTTATAGGAAGATCCGATAGGAAATCTTGATGTACATGGGGGTTGAATTTTTGGCAAGGGATTTTTACGCTGTAAACCGGGCGGTGTATGTCACTGGATTTCGGTTGACTGGTTTGTTTACATTCTGTAAGAAAATAACGATGGTAGGTTGCGTGCCGTCGATTATTCTTTCACCTTCTTGGATGATGTGTGTGTTTTGCTAATAATAGTATTGGTGATGGCAATAATGCGACCCTGATGAGATGGAGTATCCAGAAATTTGTAATATGTTGTAATTTGTTACAATATTTTACGAGACATCTTATGATGTGGTTTATTTTTCCGGGATACCCTATTGAAATGTGCATAGGTTTGGCTTATTGTGGTTGTTTCTGTTATTATAATTGTTGCTGCAATAAAGTATCTTCAATGCATTGATTTTGAGCTCTATCCTTTAAGAGACATGTATACATATATATATACAAAAACTCAACTGTGAGCTTTTTGCTAAGACTCTTAACAGATACTATATATTTTGTAAAATTTGTTTTATAAAAGTATATATTTAATATATATATATATATATATATATATATATATATATATATATATATATAAACAAATAGTAAATGAGTATATGCATATATACGTACAGGTATGTGCATACCGACATCGACCTGTATGTATAGGTGCATATCTGGGTACAGGACATTGCAAACAAAACGTAGACGAGAAAACACACAAGCCGTCGTGTTTGCTATCGAAGCTTGTCCACAGTTACTGGCTACCTGATGTCCTCATACAGCAGAAACGCTCTCGCTACAGGATATCAATCAGATATTCCAATGTATCTGTAGAGCTTATGTAAATAGATAAATGATAGAGAATGGGATGAACGACTGACTTTATTTAAAATCTCTATAAATGCTTGGAAGCCAAATTGTAGTGATTTTAAATTAAAAAAGTCATTTAATCTATTTATTATCACTTCGCCCTCTCTCTCTCTCTCTCTCTCTTTCTGTGTGTGTATATATGTGTGTGTGTGTGTGTGTGTGTGTGTGTGTGTGTGTGTGTGTGTGTGTCTGTGTGTGTGTGAAGCATTTACCTCGAAAGCTATAATTTATAAATGCAGTGCTGCGGTATTTAATTGGTGCTAACTGTTAAATTTACATATGTAAACAGATTTTAATACAAGGAAAATTGATGGATGTACAGAAACTAATATCCCGAAGTGAGAATAATGAAACTTATTCGGTATATAAGTACTGACAAATATTTGAGCGAGAATTTGCGTATAACTATATGTATAAATGTACGTGTATATGTGTGTGTTTGTCTGTGTGTATGTGTATGCATATGGGATTTGTGAGTGAGTTGGTGGGTTGGTGGGTGTGTTTAAGTATTTATCGCATATTCCAAATTTCACATCTGTACAAGTCAGAATTACTGCTGTACTTTCTTGGCAAGAATCTTGCAGACGATGTCGAAATGAAGAATGGATGATGCTTCTGTTTGTTGCCAAATCAAGCTAGCTCGTTTTCGGCTCTCATTCATAACAATATTTTTAGACATGTGAGGTCATTAGAAAAGGTGGCCAATCCAGCGATATAGGAAAGGTGCCATCTATTGCCTGGTACGGCAATCAGCCAAATAGAGATCAGCAAATGTGAGGAGAAATCGCAAGTGTGTTGGTTGGTTGGTTTGCCAGTTAGGCGGCTGGCAATTCGATTATGGAAGTCGTCTACGTGTATGTATATGCGTCAGTTCGTGTGCTATGCGCGTGTGTATGTATGAGTGTGCGGGCGCGTACGTTCGTGTGTATATCATGCAGTCTCTTTGTTGCAAAATGGATGGTTTCTTTATTGTTATGGTCGTATATTTTCACGGCTGACGTCAGCGTTTCATACAAGAATCATTCATAACTACTTCAGCTCAAGTATGTATATATGTGTGGATGTATGAGTGGGTGTATATAAATATAAATGCTTAGATTTATATATGGATTAATGTATTCATATGCGTATGTATATGTGTTATTTCTTTACTCCCCACAAGGGGCTACACACAGAGGGGACAAACAAGGACAGACAAACGGATTAAGTCGATTATATCGACCCCAGTGCGTAGCTAGTACTTATTTAATCGACCCCGAAAGGATGAAAGGCAAAGTCGACCTCGGCCGAATTTGAACTCAGAAGGTAGCGGCAGACGAAATAGCGCTAAGCATTTCACCCGGCGTGCTAACGTTTCTGCCACCTCGCCGCTGTGTGTGTGTGTGTGTGTGTGTGTGTGTGTGTGTGTGTGTGTGTGTGTGTGTGCGTGTGTGTGTGTATATATATATATATATATATATATATATATATATATATATATATATATATATATATATATATATATATATATATATATATATGCACGTATTTGTGCATGTACATACGAATATATAGATATCTCTTGTTCTTACTTGTTTCAGTCATTGGACTACGACCATGCTGGGGCATCGTCTTAAAAGTTTTATTCGAGCCAATTGGCCCTATTATCTATTAGCTATGCATTCGTCTATCTATGTGTCTGGAAACACACACACACACATACACACACACACATACACACACACACACACACATATATATATATACATACTTACGCACGCACACAAGCACACACGCACACGAACACACCCACACATACACATATATATCATCGGCTGTTGACGGTATCGTGTTTAGTGTCTCGTTTATTTCACCTCTCATCTTAGTGATTCGGCTTCTATTCCCAGACAGTGAACTGGTGTTTGGGATTCTAACAAGATTATTCCTATAGACGAAATAAAACTAATTATGTAGGCTTAATGTATGGCCGGGTAAGCGTGAGTTGCACATGTTGGGAATGAACAGGAATTCTATTATCTATTGGTTAAGGGTGGTGGCGCAATGGCCCAGTGTTTAAGGTAGCGGATTCGCGGTCATAGGATCGCAGTTTCGATTCCCAGACCGGGCGTTGTGAGTGTTTATTGAGCGAAAACAGCTAAAGCTCCACGAGGTTCCGGCAGGGGATGGTGGCGAACCCTGGGGTACTCTTTCACCACAACTTTCTCTCACTCTTACTTCCTGCTTCTGTTGTGCCTGTATTTCAAAGGGTCAGCCTTGTCACACTGTGTCACGCTGAATATCCCCGAGAACTACGTTAAGGGTACACCTGTCTGTGGAGTGCTCAGCTACTTGCACGTTAATTTCACGAGCAGGCTGTTCTGTTGATCGGATCAACTGGAACCCTCGTCGTCGTTAGCGACGGAGTGCCAACAATTGGTTAAGGATTGCTGTGGCTTTGTAGTAAGAAGATTGCTTCCTAATCCTAGGGTTCTGGGTTCAGTCCCATTGTGTAGCACCTTGGGAAAAATGTCTTCTAGTATAGCTTCAGGCTGATCAAGGACTTGTAAATGGATTTGGTAGACGGAAACTGAAAGAATCACGTGTGTGAGTGTGGATGTGCGCGCGCGCGCATGTTACTTTTCGTCTGTAATTGTCTCCTCCACAACCACCGCTGTGACAATCGGTGTTGGTTTGTTAACGTCCCCGGAACCATGGCGCTTCACCAAAAGAAACCGAGAGAATAAGTACAAGGTCTTAAAAAAATAACTACTGGGGTCGATTTGTTCGACTAAGACCTTTGAAGGCGGTGCCCCAGAATGGCCGTTGTCAAATGATTGAAGCAAGCAGAAGATAAAAGGTAACATAGTCTACGAGTACTGTAATCCCTTGCCATATCACGGTTCGCTTATCGCGCTTCACCTATCACGGTTAATTGTTTAAGCTTACATCGATTCCTATGTGGTGTTGTTTTGTATTTATAATAAAATAAATATATACAAATTATAAAAATAATAATTAAAAAAATACAAATTATAATAATAATAAAAATACAGTATAGTACAGTACCGTTTCTACTTCGCGGATTTTCACCTATCGCGGGGTGGATGTTGGAAGATAACACCCGCGATAATCGAGGGATTACTAATATTATGGTTGAAAGCAGGAACCGCACGGATTTGGAGGGCTGGCCAGCAGTGTACTCTGTGGAAGAAGAAGAAGAAGAAGAAGAAGAAGAAGAAGAAGAAGAAGAAGAAGAAGAAGAAGAAGAAGAAGAAGAAGAAGAAGAAGAAGAAGAAGAAGAAGAAGAAGAAGAAGAAGAAGAAGAAGAGGAAGAAGAGGAAGAAGAAGAAGAAGAAGAAGAAGAAGAAGAAGAAGAAGAAGAAGAAGAGGAAGAAGAAGAAGAAGAGGAAGAAGAAGAAGAAGAAGAAGAAGAAGAAGAAGAAGAAGAAGAAGAAGAAGAAGAAGAAGATGATGATGATGATGATGATGATGTAAAACCTGAATGGAGACTGGAAGTGAAGGAAAAGAAAAAGAAGTAAAAGAGGAGATAAGGAAAACAAATAAGGATAAATAAAAATAGAATAAAACAACGGATGATGTGGCGAAAGAAATATACATGTGTTTAATGCAATAAAATTGAGAAGCAAGCATAGATAAGGTCCAGGTTGAGCATGTAATGAAAGAAAGTATAGGTAGTAAAATATGAAGGATAAACATATTTCCGTATTTTACGTGGCAAGACTGGACGCGTTGTTGAGATTGAAAGGGAGATAATTCGCTGGTGAGATAGTTAATGAAGTGAAAAGAATTAGGAAATTTAGAATTAGGTAGTATGAGGGGGTAGTGCGAGATCCAAAAGGAGGAAGAGGAAGATTTTTTTTTTTTTCTGAAGATGGATATTTCAATTAAACTTTCGTATATGTAAAATTGTCCTTATTCATTCCATCAAATAATCCATTCGATAAAGTTTTATTATTATCTATTTTTTCTTCTTCAAAATTCTTTATAAACTATGCCAACATTGCATTTATTATGCCTCACCAACAAGTGAACATCTACGCAATGTAAGACTATAGAATCTTGTGTCAGTGAAAGCCAGTCGACGGTAAAGATCTGAAGTCTCAGTATATATATCAGCGTAAAAATAAACCTTAAATTTAGCTTTAAAGTATGAATAATGCTTCAGTTCAGGGTCAAATATTTTATTTTTTATTTTTCATTTTTTAAAGATTCTTTTATTATTTTAAAAATGATTATATCAGTGTCTAGCGTTCAAAAAGCCATCATATAGGTAAAATTAATTTTAAAATATATAACTATAAAAATATAATTATAATTAAGAGCGATGGAGTGCTAACGACTATACGCTAAAAGTAAATGGCAAATGTCTATAAGCCATTCTAAATTTGTTCTCTATTCGACTTTGTATTATTAATAAAATAGAGAACAAGTT
>NC_142930.1:154974006-154999006 GCF_046866305.1 Octopus bimaculoides | reverse complement strand
TCCTCTTGGCTGATAGATTTAATATGTGGCGTGGATTATCACCCGCAAAGACACTGGGAACTCTAACGGAGTCCAGACTCTTACAAGCATTAGTGATAGAGCTATGGTTCGAGGGTATTTTCCTGTTCTCTTCCACCAGTCTTGGGTGCATTGCAATTTGTTATGGGTATAGCCGTCCTTTCCTGATTAAAAATACAAAGATAACAGATTTTATGCCGCTACATAATTCCTTAGGCATAGGTACTGCAAATTTGTTGACTAAAACATTGTTTTTGATTATTCTATATCTACGGACCACGGAAACTTTAAATGCTTATAAAATAAAATATTGCTTACAAAACGAAAAATAAAAATTAAGAAATATAATAAGCCTCTGGCATTAGTTGTTAATAGAATTGGAAATCTATACTTCTTACTTCATATGTAAGTGTATATAGGCGCATGCTTATATATTCATTGATATACATATACATACATACATACATACATACATACATATATATATATATACATATATATATATATATATATATATATGTGTGTGTGTGTGTGTGTGTGTGTGTGTGTGTGTGTGTGCGTATGAATATAAATATATATATATATATATATATATATATATATATATATATATATATATACACATACATATATATATACATATGTGTATGTGTGTGTGTGTGTGTGTGTGTGTGTGTGTGTGTGTGTGTGTGTGTGTGTGTGTGTGTGTGTGTTAAGGTGGCGAGCTAGTAGAAACGTTAGCACGGTGGGCGTAATGCTTAGCGATATTTCGTTTGACTTTACGTTCTGAGTTCAATTTCCACCGTGGTCGACTTTGCCTTTCATCCCTTAGAGGTCGATAAACTAAGTACCAGTTGTGTACTGGAGTCGATCTAATCGACTCGCCCCCCCCCCCAAAAAAAAATTTCGGGCCTTGTGTCTAGAGTAGAAAAGAATGTGTATATATATATATGTATATATATATATATGTATATATATGCGAGTAAAAATAAATACAAAAAAGGTGGGGTTTTTTTGTATGATTGTGTATAGAGGAATATATTATTTTGTTTAAAAGAGTTCCAACATTGTCTGTTTTTTTATGTTTTATTTATATTCCTGCAGAACCAATGTGGGGTATAGAATATGGAATATACAATATATAATATAATATACAATATATAATATAATATACAATATATAATATAAAATAAAATAAAATAAAAATGGATGGCACCATGAAAGAAAGTATTGAATGTAGATGAAATATTGAGTGTTCAATATAAAGGATCAAATATATAAATATAATATAAATATATAAAGGCGACTCGAGTTTCAGGGCTATTTCCCTTCGTCATGGCCGGTATGACAGACTTTAACAGACTTTAATATACATATGTATATATGTATATATATATATATATATATATATATATATATATATATATATATTAATTGAGTTTTTACCTGTAATTTTGGATTTTGTCCCTAATATTATTATTATTATTATATATATATATATATATATATATATATATATATATATATATATACAAACACACGCATATAATACCCAGGAATCTTTCTCCTCATCTATTCTCATTGCTTCCCCGAGAAAATTCATCAACGTGAGGCAATGATATAACCGATATGAGTTCCAGCTATATTAATGCAACTGCAACTCTATTACATGTATAAAGTAAAGCACAGATAATTTTTACCAATCAGATGAAGAACAATTTTTTTTTTTTAGCGTTTTCCTTGTGACGCAATACAAGGAATGTAATGAAACGACGTTCAGTTTTTTTCCCCCCTTTCTCACTAAGTAACAATTTTAATAAGACGGCAATCTTCTATTGGGCAGGTTGATAATTAGCTATTGGGTTTCGCCTCTTTCTCTCTCTTTCTTCCTCTCTCTCTTTCTCTCTACTTTCCATCTTTTCTTTTTCGACATTATCGCTGTCATCACCGTCGACGTCGTTATCATCAATATTACTTTTACCTCGCCTTCTTTTGAAAGCTTTCCCTGCAAACACACACACGCACACACGCACGCATCAAACAAAGCCAAACGCATCTAGACCCGCAAAGAATCACATATACGAACACCGGCACAGGTGCACTCTTACATAACGCATGCATTCTTTAGCAGGTGACATACTTTACGAAGCAAGCGCTCTGTGTGTGTGTGTGTGTGTGTGTGTGTGTGTGTGTTTCTGTGTGTGTGAATGGATATGTACCTTCGATACGTTTCATTGTCTTCTGAACAAAAGCACATCGCAAACTCGGAATAGGGACAAAGTGATTCATCAACGTTGAAGGAATACATATACATATATATATATATATGTATATATATATATATATATATATATATATATATATATATATATATATATATATATATATATATATATGTATATATATATATATATATATATATATATATATATATATATATATATATATATATATATATATATATATATGTATATATATATATATATATATATATATATATATATATATATATATATATATATATATATATATATATTTATATATATTTATATATATATACATATATATATATATATATATATGCATATACATATATACATATATATATATATATGCATATACATATATATATATATATATATATATATATATATATATATATATATATGCATATACCTATATACATATACATATATGTGTATGTATGTATGCATGTATGTGTGTGTGTATGTATGTATGTGTGTGCGCCCACGTGTGCGTGTGTGCACTATACCTTTATTACAAACTTGTGTTTTCTTGTTTGTCTTCTTTCCGTCATTTTGTCCTTTTTTGTTTGCCCGTTTTTCTTTTCTTTCCTATGGATGAATGAGAATATTATGTTGCAGATAACTGGTGTTCTAACATGCAATAGCTATTTCAAATTAGCTTTCTATTCCTCCCCCCAGCAAAAAAAAAGAAGAATCTAGAATAATAAAAATAATAAAGCCTGCTTTAAAAGTTTTCTACCAATTATTCATTCATACATAAAATTTTCTTTCACCGTCATCTAATTGAATCGCAACTAAAAATGTGTTCAGTAATTTCGTTCAGAAAGCAACAAAAAAAATGTTGATACTGATGTTGTTGTTTCGCTGTTATATTCGAGTTGTTGTCATTGTTTAACCCCAGGTCAGTCTTGATGGTGGAAATTTATAATCAAAGGCTTCCCAACCATGACCATCGTTTAGGTTTCTGTGGAGTTATATACGACTACGTTATGTAATACGTTCTGTATATCAGCGCTTTTGTTAGGCGATATATGAGCTTCTGAGGATTGAAAAAGATGGCGGATACCTTGTTATGTTTTATAAAATTTAGATGATTTCCAGTAAAGTTGTCCAACACCATTGATAATAATAAGGAAGAACTATATGAATGCGAGCTTTGTTTTATCTTTTTTAGGGGGTGGGGGATTTTAAGTCGATTACTTCGACTCCGTGGAAGTGCAATGGCCCAATGGCTAGGGCAGCGGACTCGCGGTCGTACGATCGCAGTTTCGATTCCCAGACCGGGCGTTGTGAGTGTTTATTGATCGAAAACACCTAAAGCTCCACGAGGCTCCGGCAGGGGATGGTGGCGAACCCTGCTGTACTCTTTCACCACAACTTTCTCTCACTCGTACTTCCTGCTTCTGCTGTGCCTGTAATTCAAAGGGTCAGCCTCGTCACACTGTGTCACGTTGAATATCCCCGAGAACTACGTTAAGGGTACACGTGTCTGTGGAGTGCTCAGCCACTTGCACGTTAATTTCACGTGCAGGCTGTTCCGTTGATCGAATCAACTGGAGCCCTCATCGTCGTAAGCGACGGAGTGCCAACTACTTCGACTCCATTGTTTAGCTGCTACTTATTTTACCGACCCAGAAAGGATGAACTGCAAAGTTGACCTCGGCAAGATTTGAATTTCGAATGTTAAAAGCTGGAAGAACTTTTTCTAAGCAGTTTGCCCGGCGCGCTAACAATTTTGATAGCTCGCCGCTTAACATAGCTTCTCATTAATAATGAGAGAAATATCCTAAGATTTCAATAATGTTATTTTTTATTCTTTCATTTTATTTATTTATTTATTTATTTATTTATTGAAAAGTACCTCAATAATATCTAAACACCAAATACCAGATACTACATTGGCCAATACGAACAGGCTTTCCTTTCCAAAACATCAGCCTCTTCCCTGTTTAGAGAAGTCGGCGGAGCAATCTTAATTATAGACTTGGATGACTGTTGTACCCTTCTCAGTCGTGTCAGTAGCTGCTCGACATAAACCCATAGATCCGAAATCTTCGGACACTGCACAATTGCGTGCAGAACAGTTTCAATGTTTTGCCGACATCTTGGGCATGTTGGCGTGAATGAAGAACCATACCTATAGAGTTTATCCCGAGCAGGTAAGGCTCCTCGGTTACATTGCCATGCTAGGGACTTCTCGAAATCATCCATAGGCTCTGGTCCGAATGTCCTCCGATACAGGCTAGCAAGTTGCCCGTCATCGAAACTTGAACTCTACTAACCCTCTATAAAACGACGAGATGGAACCCCCCACTGCTGGCGTTGCCTATCTAGAAGAGGAGCAAGAGTGCATTACGGCATTCTGTTTGCCAAGCACCCAACTCCGGTCAACGCTTAATTCATGGGTTCAGTTCCCTAAAAGAGGTGAACTGCGGAAGCAACAGTCTGACGAACAAAATCCACAGCTGCTCACCGTTGTAGGCAGCAAATAGAGCGCCTTACAAAAAGCGGAAGTGGACGCGTTCCAAATTGTTCATCAACGAATTTGGGCATGGCACAACGGTCAAGCGATAAATAATTACAGATGCGATAAATAATTACAGATGCGATAAATACACCTGCAACCTCCTCCCTCCCCCTCAGGGATAGCTTCCACTCAGACCAGGTCTGATTTAGGAGAGGCACCCTGCTCGCCACTTTGCTACAGTTCTTCTCTATCTCGAAGTCTAGACCAAACCAGACTCCTTGCATTCCCCCCCCCCCCGGTCCGTCCGTCCAACGTCCGACGACGTTGTTGGGCGGGATTAACTTTCCTCTCCATGTGCCCAGTTGCAAGCCGATCGACTTATCCCGGCTAATTTTTGCTCCTGCCACCGCTTTGTAATCCTCTATGGTCTTACCTACCCACTGTAATTATTCGACCAGGGATACCATGACGGTGACGTTGTCCCCATACGCCGAAACCGATTTTCCACACTCTAGATCTCACGGGATGCCTCTCTTAGCCTCCAATTTCCGCAGCAATGGTGCGAAGGTGAAAACATACAGAAGGGGTTGAGAGAACACTCTAGACCTACCGAACGCTCAATGCCGAACAGTTCCCAAAAGAATCCGTTCTCCCGAACGATCGATTCAATGTTGCTATATAAAGCAGTGATCCGCCCACGGAAGGTTGGGTTATAAAGGGAAAATATTGTATGAACGAAATACTCACAAAATTAATAAAAAAATTAAAATATTGAAATAAAGGATAAAAAAACAAAAAAAAGTAAAGATAATAAAAATTAAATAAAATGAAATCTAATATAATAAAAATAAAAATAATAAAATATAATGTCATTAAAAAATAATAAATAATAAAAAATAAAAATTAAATAAAAATAAAATAATAAAATACATAAAAATAGAATAAAATAAGAAATATAAAGATAAAAATAGAAAATGATAAATAGATAAAATAACAGTAACAGAAATAAGCGAATATATATATACATGTATATATATATATATATATATATATATATATATATATATATATATATATATATATATATATATATATATATATACACATGTGTGTGTGTGTGTTTGTGTGTGTGTGTATATATATATATATATATATATATATATATATATATATATATATATATATATATATATATATATATATATATATATATGTATATATGTATGTTTGTGTGTCTCTGTGTCTGTGTTTGTCCTTCCCCACCCCACTCCGCCATCACTGCTTGCCAACGTTGGTGTGTATGCATTCCCGTAAACAAGCAGTTCGGCAAAAGAGACCGACAAGATAAGTACCAGGCTTTAAAATAAGTAGTGGGGTCGATTCGTTCGACTAAAAGTTCGAGGCGGTGCCCCAGCATGGCCGCAGTATAATGACTGAAACAAGTTGAAGATGAAAGGTAAAGGATATCAACGTCTCCGTAACTTAGCGGTTCGGCAAAAAGAGACCGATAGAATAAGTACTAGGCTTACAAAGAATAAGTCCTGGGGTTGATTTGCTCTACTAAAGGCGGTGCTCCAGTATGGCCGCAGTCAAATGACTGAAGCAAGTAAAAGAGAGTAAAGAGTATCATACGCACAGACAGAGGTGAACATAGTGAATGTGGAAGAACAAAACATGTTTATTGGAATTACAAACGCAGAGAGAGAGAGAGAGATGTATTACCGGAAAGTATGGAGATGTATTTCGGTCTTGTTAGACGCCATCAGTAGAAACGCAATGGCCAAGTTGTTAGGGCAGCGGACTCGCTGTCGAAGGATCGCGGTTTCGATTCCCAGACCGGGCGTTCTGTGTGTTTATTGAGCGAAAATACCTAAAACTCCACGAGGCTCCGGTAGGGGTGGTGCCGACTCCTGTTGTACTCTTTCGTCCAAACTTTCTTTCACTCTTTCTTCCTGTTTCTTGAGTAAAGCTGCGATGGACTGGCCTCCCGTCCAGCTGGGGTGGGGAATACATACGCCATAGAAACCGGGAACCCGGGCACATGAGCTTGGCTAGGCTTTAAAAGGGCGCATAAATAAAAATAATAAAAAATAGACGCCTTCAACCAAGCTTAAACATCCCTGTGCTTACCAAAGTAATGTTAAGGAGGTCTAATAATGTATTAACATACGTCTCGATTTATGTTCCATGAATGCTGAAATTATTAAAATATATTAGTGACCGAAGGCTGTGAGATGGCAGAAACATTAGAACGCTGGGCGAAATGCTGAGCGGCATTTCGTCTGTCTCTACGTTCTGAGTTCAAATTCCGCCTAGGTTGACTTTGCCTCTCATCTTTTCGGGGTTGATAAATGAAGTACCAGTTGTGCATTGGTTCAATCTAATCGGCTGGCCGCCTTCCCCAAAATTTCGGGCCTTGTACCTAGAGTAGAAAAGAATATATATGGCGATTGAATCACTACTGCTTCCATATCGCAACAATATTTTTCAAAGAAATATTTTATTTTGTTACCTATTTACGATCAATGGAATATATAGTCTTCCTCAACTGTTGATTTTCATGTGGGAGACATCTATTATTAATTACTCTTTGCAGGCCTTCCGAAGTAGATGAGACTGGCATGACTGTTGTAGCTTATTCCCTTCAGTCTCAACAATGATTTTTAACAAAAGCTTTTATGTATTATTACTACCAGAAAGACCTCTCTCCGGGTGGCTTTCTGCTAGTTTCCTCTTTCCATCACCCTAGTTTCTTTCAAAAGTCTTATATCAATCTGAGGTTATAATAAAAGACAATGTGCCCAGGATGGTACCCGTATCCAATCAGACAGAGCACCAAATATCTTTGGAATTCAGTTCCAATGTATTTATTGGTATTTATGATTTTATGGAACCCAAAAGGAAGAAAAGCAGTGAAACTCGATGCTAGTTATAAATATGAATATGCATGGACAAAATATATATATATATATGTATATATATATATATATATATGTATATATATATATATATATATATATATATATATATATGGAGGCGCGTGACTTAGTTTTTCGGGTGTCAGCATCATGATCGTAAGATTGTGGTTTCGATTCCTGGACCGGGCGACACGTTGTGTTCTTGAGCAAAACCCTTCATTTCACGTTGCTCCAATCCACTCAGCTGGCAAAAATGAGTAACGCTCCGATGGACTGGCGTCCCGTTCAGCTGGAAACACGTACGCCATTGAAACCGGGAAACCGGGCCCATGAGCCTGGCTAGGCTTTAAAAGGGCGCATTTGATATATATATATATATATATATATATATATATATACTAGCAGTATAACCCGACCTTGTCCGGGTGTGACTTATTACGCCATATACGATAAGTCTTGCCAGGTGAAAATCAACTAAGAAAGAAAGCCTTACAACGAAAAAACCCTTATGATGTAAATATGTTCATAATTCAAAAGACGATGAAATTAATAGGGAAAGTCTGAAGGCTGTTTTGCGTAACATTATTAAGCGTACGTAAATTTCATCCGTCTAATTGGCTATAGAAATGCTTGTGCAAAACAACTTTTTGTGCTGCCCTGATTATACATAGCAGGGTAATCCCTTTTCGCAGGAGCTAGGATGGCAATTTGTGATGAAGCAATTGATGGTGATTTGTTGCTACACAGTTTTGCCAGAATTCTATCAGATTGGCCAGAAGATGTTGTTGCACCATTTTGCATTACGTTCAAAGTAGCTTCTAGAATGTGGTGAATTGCTGCAGTCTGTTGCTGTCATTTTAAACCAGTTGCTTTCTTTCCCCAGCAAACTCTCTTCTTCTATGTATATATTAAACAGAACAACAAAAGTTATAATAGATGGCAGGGTCGGTACTTTTCACATATCTGTAATTTTTCAGATTAACACCCGCACGATTACCCAACCCTAATCCTAAACCTAATCCTAACACTAACCCTAACATTATCCCTAAACCCTAACCCTAACGCTAAAACCCTAACCCTAAAACCCTAACCCTAAAGCCCTAACCCTAAAACCCTAAGCCTAAAACCCTAACCCTAAAACCCTAACCCTGACCCTAAAACCCTAACCGTAACACTAATCCTAACCCTAACCGTAACCGTAACCCTAAACCCTAACCCTGACCCTAAAACCCTAACCGTAACACTAATCCTAACCCTAACCCTAACCCTAACCCTAAACCCTAACTCCTAACACCCTAGTGAAAATCGTGGTATATTTACAAAACAATGACGAACATGAGTTATATTTTACTGAATGATTGTGTACTTGCACGTGTTTGCGTTTGAGAGAGCGAGAGAGGAAGAGGTCGAGAGAGGGGGGGAGAAAGGAATAGAGGTAGTTAAAGGTTTTCTTATGACGGTTTCTCTTCACTGCTTATTACTTCATTAGAAATCTATGGATGCACTTACGCACATAATAGAGAAAAATGAAACAAATATGGACGACTTGCTCCGAAACACCATCGAGTGGGGAACACTTCTCAAAAATAACCTGCAGTTGTTTCCTTCAAAATTCCTACATGCTCGAAATGTACATACATCAAGGTATATTTGTAGAAATTTTCACGAAAAATATTCATTTTCCTGGAAGTTAAGAGGAATTTAAGTGGAATTTCCGAAAATTGTCCCCCACCCCCTCCCAGAACACTTTCACCGAAAAGTTTTGTATATTCGGAATCTACATAATAAATAATATACGCATAGAAAATTTCATTAAACAATATTAATTTTTCTGAAAGTTATGACCTTCCAAAGTCGGTGGGTACAACTCTGTAGTTATGCCACATTGACGAACGTGAAAGATTGTGTTTACTTGCACCTGTATGCGTTTGAGAGAGCGAGAGAGGAAGAGAGGAAGAGAGGAAGAGAGAAAGAGGGGGAGATAGAGAACGGGAGCAATGTGTATGTTGTTGTCACAGATTACGTAAGTGTGGTTGTGTGTGTTTTTACGTATCAATGTTATGAAAAATAGATAAAGAATACTGAGAAGAAAGTTTAATCTATGACGTTGTATGTATCACTTTCTCTCTCTGTTGAGCGCGTAGAAACAACAGCCAATTCTCCCTTAAATCACACAAAGTAAACGGAATTTTAAAAATCTAATTACTACACTGGAAAGTTCACATCGAGAAAATTCCATCAATGTAAAAATGTTTACGAAAAAGTGGAAAATGTGGATTTCTATACACTTTTAAAAAGGTTTCACACAGACACACAACTTCAGCTTTATATATTAAGATATATATATAGTGCAGCATTTAGTTCGCTGCTGTATTGCTTCCGCCACGTCACCTTCCATAAGTATGTTTTATTGACAAATAATTATGGCAATGGATTGCATAATTGTTAGAGTGTCAGATAAAAGGTTCATCTCATTCTTTAAATTTTGCGAATAAGAATGAATCTCTATAAAATGTCATTCGACTTGCTAAAATCTACACCCTAATACCCATCAAACCACTCTCTACCGTTTTTAAGGGAACTACATTCTGGGTCATGCGTTCCAAATCGTCGAGTTGAAATGCGGAAGCCTTTGAAGACTGTTTCTAAAACTCTGTGAAACTAATGTCGTCAAATATCTCAATGAAGCATGTAACCCACTTGGGTACTGAAACGATGAACACAACAAATGACTGCAATCAATGACAGGGAGCTGTAGGAAAAAGAGTGAAAGATCGAAAACGAATTAGATAACACATAGGATCATCCTAATGACAATATTATCGAAAGATCGTATCCTATTAGGGTTGCTGTATTGTATCTCTGATAAACATTATCGAATTAAGTATAGTAGTGACGCTATAGAATTGTCGGTTCCTACTTGGTTTTGTAGTGCTGCGCTGGATGTCATCAATTGGGGGAAGCATCAATGATAAATTTACGCTATATCTCCTTGGAAACGTGACTTTCAATCGTTTAAAATAGCATAAGCTAGAGATATACACACAATCCATTCTGACAATTATCTTCAATAGCAAATACAACGAAGTAGGAAGTAGTAGTATGGTAGTATACCGTTTTCTCTTACGATACCATCAATAAGGAGAAATCGCAGCTAATCGTCAGAAGAGAGTCAGGGAAGCAAAATAACAAAAACAAGAGGAATCTAGGTAGGTACTTGACTAGTTAAAAATAGCCGCAAAATATCCCTAAGATTATAGCCAGCGACACACACATTCGAGAATGTAGATAAATGTGCCCCCAAAAAAGACAGTGAGCTCCCAATTGGAATTCGATCAAGGTTGTTTTCCAGCTACATAGCTATTAGAGAAAAGAGTAACGAGGTAGACTGTATATGGCCGGTTGACTTGCAAGAAGCATCACCTACATATCCTTGAAATAAATCCTAACGTCTTAAAGAAAGACTAATAGTTTGGGTCATGTAATCGTGGATAAGATAACTGATAAAAGAT
This sequence comes from Octopus bimaculoides, assembly GCF_046866305.1. Classification (NCBI taxonomy): domain Eukaryota; kingdom Metazoa; phylum Mollusca; class Cephalopoda; order Octopoda; family Octopodidae; genus Octopus; species Octopus bimaculoides. The sequence continues at coordinate 154,987,824 of NC_142930.1, read as the reverse complement.
GGAATAGTCGCGTGTGGAACGCCTTCAATCATAATAAGCATCCTTGGTAAGCTTTGAACTGAGACTAACAAAAACAAATTCCAACAATAACTATAACAACGATAGAGAATAACAAAAATAGTAAGAATAATAACAACAGCTATGGAAACGACAGTAATTATTTTAAAATTGCGCAACCCGGATTATCGATCTTAGCTTTATTATATTACATCTAAATTATCTCGGAAGAAAAGAAATGCGTAATTGCGTAAGAGGCGGTCATAAACTAGAAAAAGTAACTTCGGAAACAACAATAGCCAAAAACAGTATCAAAATTAAAAGAAGTCGTTTTTCGATCGATCATCTTCCAAGACCTTGACAGTCCAATGTTTTTCAAATTACATCCTCCCCTCTTAAAAAGGGCACATTAAACCATGTCACCCAAAGTCCACAGTCTTTTAAGACGATGGTCATTGGATGGCCTCGGCTGGAATTAATTTGAGAGTAGGTTTTCTAAGGTTCAACCACATCGACAACATTATGTGCAGCAGGGGCAACGAAAAGCATTGAACTATTTGATAAATGTTGGTGCTAGCCAGTCTGGAATCAAACATGTTGTTAATAAACAATTGTTTTGAGAATGAAAATTTTGAATTAAAAAATTTGTTTGTTGTTCATACAGAAAGGTGAAAACAAAAAAAGAAAAAATATATATATACCCAATTGAAAAGAAACACCCTCTTCTTTCCCCTACCCTCAAAAACCAACTACGCTAACAATGACAAAAACAAAATCAATTCACGAAACAACAACAAAAATTGTATTTCAGAGTAATCAATCCAAAATTAAATTAAGATAAATATTTCCAAAAAGATAATGATAAAACTTGGAAGATAATTGGAAATATTCTTTTACTCGGCTACGTCGTGTGTGCATGAATGTCTGATTAAACCTGATGATCTTGAATGCGTGTGTTTAATGTTTATGTATATGTAATTGTGTAAGTAAAATAATACATAAAAACTATTAAAAATAATAATAATAATAATAATAATAATAATAGAAAAAGAAGAGAGAAGAACGCATGAAAAGTTGTCAAATCTAATTTGCATGACAAACGAGACTACATTAATGAATATTTCTGCACTTGGTAACATTGGTTAGAATACTTTGAAAGTAATCACTTGAATTTGGAGGAAAGAAAACAACAACAAAAATCCGACATGATGAAATAAAAATAGAAAGTAATGAAAAAAAAAAAAAAAAATCTTTTAAATTACATCTAATAGTAATAATAATGATAATAATAATAATAATAATAATAATAATAATAATAATAATAATAATAATAATAATAATAATAATAATAATAATAATAATAATAATAATAATAATAATAATAATAATAATAACGATAATAATAATAATGATAAATGTTTATAAAAAGAAGAAAAATAACAGGTGCGTTAAATGAAAATAAGAAATTCGGAGGTAAATATCCAGGAAATATAAAACTTGTGAATTTGTATCTGAGGCATATACACACAAACGTTAGTACGTGCGCATACATGTAGCTACATGCGTGCGTACAATCGAACACAAACAACTCCTCCAAACTAAACACATACAAACTCGTATATAAACACATGCGTGCTCATATATAAACACATACAAGCTCACACATAGATATGTATATGCTTACGAACTGATATAGAATCTTGTACAATTCACAAGAAAGAAATCTGATACAAAACAGATATAAAATAACAATGAAACTTTTTTTTGAAAATAACGTATATAACATTTATGATAATGGTGAAAGAAATTTCAAACTTCTTGAAATATTGTATCACATTTAAGAAATTACTGTAGAAATTGATTTGTCTATTCCAAGCATAGTGCAGTTCTCAAGACACACACCCATATACACACATCCATATACACATACATGCATACATGTGTTTATATATATTTGTGTGTGTGTGTGTGTGTGTGTGTGTGTGTGTGTGTGTGTGTGTGTGTGTGTATACATATATATATACATATATATATACGTAAATATTTATATATGTGTATGTATGTATGCATATATGTATATACGTACACACACAAGCATATATATATACACCCACACACATAAATATATATATGTATGTGTGTGTGTACGTATATACATACATGCATGCATACATACACACCGAGAGATTTAAAAGTGACAGAGGAGCAAGATACTACTACAAATATATATTTTAAAAAATGTGTATTTTATATGTGTGTGTGTGTGTAGGAGAGCATACGCATGTATGTACACACACACACACACACACGCATGCATATATATATATATATATACATATATATATATATATATATATATACATATATATATATATATATATATATATATACATATATATATATATATATATATATATATATATATAATATATATATATATATATATATATATATATATATATATATATATATATATATATATATATATATATATATATATATGTATAAATGCGTAGATGGGCATGTGTATGTATGTGTATAGATATATAAAGCAGCAAACATGCATAAAATCCACGCATAGAGACATGCCCACACTCGCGCACTAAGTCACATGCTTATTTGAAGGTACTCTTATCAACGAGATCTTTTTCATTATAAACATTGCCGTTAGAAAACGTAATGCATTGTCTTATTGGTATTATTCGAAAAATTCTAGAATACTTTAAATTATGAGATACATTATAAATACAGATTAAATTATCTCATTCGTGACGCCTAATATTGCTGTCGTTTTATATTTTTCTTTCTATCTTATCTATATCCCACGGTCATGTTTTATTGCATGATTATTGCAGAAACTCATTGGGAAGAAGAGAATTTGATCTTTGTATAATGCTTGTGATAACTTCCTTCGGAAATTAAATGAAGCCGTGACTCATGTTTCGCCTTTTCGTTATTTCATCAACTAAACTTCAGTTTAGAGTGGCTTGAATGATTCCAGTGTTCAATTACTCACTACCATCCAGCATTTGAATGATGTATGTGTCTAGTGAGGTCCATTTTGTTTCATGCATTTGCGCTAGGTGATCTAGCGCGAATGCGTGAAGCATTATAAATATATACTCTTTTTTACTCTTTTACTTGTTTCAGTCATTTGACTGCGGCCATGCTGGAGCACCACCTTTAGTCGAGCAAATCTACCCCAGGACTTATTCTTTGTAATCCTAGTACTTATTCTACCGGTCTCTTTTGGCGAATCGCTAAGTTACGGGGACGCAAACACATCAGCATCCGTTGTCAACCGGTGTTGGAGGGACAAACACACAAACATATACACACACATACATACACACACACACACATATATATATATATATATATATATATATATATATATATATATATATATATACATATCCATATATACAACAGGCTTCTTTCAGCTTCCGTCCTCCAAATCCACTCACGAGGCTAAAGTAGAAGACACTTGCCCAAGTGCCATGCAGTGGGACTGAACCCAGAACTATGTGATTGGTAAGCAAGCTACTTACTACACAGCCACTCCTGTATGTATATATATGTGTGTGTATATATACATACATACATATATATATATATATATATATATATATATATATATATATATATATATATATATATATTTTGTGTGTGTGTGTGTGTGTGTTTGGAAATTTGATGATTCTGTTTCATAACTATAAGCTGGTACTGAAAAGTTCCTGATGCTGAAAAGTTCAGAATGCTAGGCCTCCAACCAGGCCTTTTTCGATATCCTTAAATCAGCAACTTTTCAGCACCTCGCCCCATATAACAAATTTCAGAATTCTAGGGCTAAATTCAAGTGATGAATACTCGCCATTCTTCAATTTGAAGAGTAAATACGCTCCAATACTTTAGTACTATGTACCTCTTCCTTCTACTGACGACACTGTCAGGTTTTTAGCCCTATTTCGGCAGTAGCTGTTCATATGTAATATCAATAGTGTTTTGTTGAAATAATTTACTGGGAAAGTGAAAATAACTACAATTTAATATCGAACTGTGGGTGCAGTTCGATATTAAATAACTAATAATCTTCTAACAATCTGCATTCCAAGAAATCTATTAATAGAAATCACAAATTGTGACCAGTTCATATATCATTAGTACTAGCATTTCATTAAAAAAAAAAAATATTGCTTCATTGGTTGAGACAAAAATAAAAAAATGAAAAGGAATTTGATGTAAGTACTTTCCACTGGAGCATTACTAACATGTACGAAGCTTATGAAAATGTGCATCGCCTAGTCTAAGAAAGGTGTGGAAGGCATGTGATATTACAGGGTTACCTAAATATTGTGAGAGAAGAGGTTACTCTCAGATTAAGCGAGGCACATTTTTATGAACTTCTTATGTTTTTTATGTTCCAGGGTAAAGTATTCACACCTCCAATTAAATATCAACGTAACACATATTCACAGCTGGAATTCATCTTTAGAATTGATATATTTGATGTTATAAGTACGAAATATAGAATTATCTCATTTGTAAATACGCTTATTGAATTTGTCTGAGAAGGGATATCACATACCCACACTACCATACACATACACACAAAATATCTGTGTGTGTGTGTGTGTGTGTGTGTGTGTGTGTGTGTGTGCGTGTGTTGTAATTTAGTTATCTATAGTCCGATGATATTTCGGAATACAATTCCATATTCAGATATTCTAAGGGAAGCTGCACGTATAACATAACTTTGAAGCAGCGCTACAGATGTTCCAACACACACAAGATTGAAACATAGCCGACCTCACGCATTTCTCATGAAGAATTCCGGAAGGAGCTTCGTGAGACCACTACTGAGACGCTTCCGGAAAAAGAAGAAAAAAAAGCCGTTAGTAAACAGATTATAGCAGAGACTCCATCTAAGTATATAGTCCATATTTTGTATTATAGTGCACTGTTGTACCATTCAACCTTTTTATTCTTTACAAACAATACACAACGTTTCAAGCGAACTACAATACTCTCCTATATATATATATATATATATATATATATATATATATATATATATATATATATATATATATATATATATATATATAATTATTACAATTAAAAGGGTAAAGGATTATCAATTTATTAATAAATGAATAATTAATAATTTTTACCAAGCCCTTCGGTATGTAAGCACCATTATCGGTGTGGAACTTATTTAAAAGTTCTTATACATTTATAAACAAAATTAAGGGATCAGCAACAGGTTGCTTCACCACATACCGAAGTTCAGAAATAGCAGCTAAAAATGCTGAAACTGTGGTGTAGCAACCTGTTGCTAATCCCTTAATTTTGTTTATAAATGTATAAGAACTTTTAAATAAGTTCCACACCGATAATGGTGCTTACATACCGAAGAGCTTGGTAAAAATTATTAATTATTAATTTATTAATAAATTGATAATCCTTTACCCTTTTAATTGTAATAATTAATTATTCACTCCCGGATAGTAAACCACAGATTTTCTGCGGTACCGCCTGCGACGCACATGGTAATCCGTGAGGGAAGATGATGGACTGGCTCGCCTATGTAGATTTGGAGATACTTTCAAAATGTGTCGATTGCCATGATGGCGCTAGATCATGCATGCACATTTGCCAGTATCGTCGAATTTACAACAGGAATATCATACCGATGAGGTAATGAAGAGTTTTTTTTCTTCTAAACCAGAAACATGTCTATGATTAACTATGGCTAGTTTAGTTCGTTATTTTTCTTCTTGTTTTGCCTATGTGAGTTGCGGGTAATTGCTATCTGTTGGAGTTTCAGCATTTTTAGCTGCTATTTCTGAACTTCGGTATGTGTGTATATATATATATATATATATATATATATATATATATATATATATATACTTCCTTCTCATCCAGTTGCCTTTCTTGTGCCCAAAGAATTATAAAATGCCTCGCCATGTATTCAACGTTGGACAGAATTTTCTGTAAGTTAATGCAATAGTATTCCGTGAAGATCTGTTGTGGTTGAGCACCGAAATGCACTTTGAAAACCTATTGGTTTGCTCAAAACAACCATAAACATATATATTACTTGCACTCGTCTAAAATCAGTTTTAAACAATCTTGCTATGAAATTGTTTCGTATAAAAATTAATATATACGGATGGATTATTTAATTATTCTCATTTTAATCTCAAGTCCAAAAGTGTTGTTTGCCAAATTCAAGTTGTTTCAAGAAAATTTCCGAACGACTGGGAGACGCTGAGTTCCTAAATTAAAAATGTAGAAAAATCAAATATTCTATTCCGTCATACATTGCTATGATGAAACTACTTGTTAACTTTGGTAAACACAATCTTTTGTAGCATATGAGGTGACAACAGATAATTAGTTGCAGGGTGTGAAGATATTCTGTTTTTAATATAGTCTTTCACTTTTCTCTTTTATCTTCTTTTTCTTGTTTTAGTCATTAGATTGTGACCAGGCTGGAGCACCGCCTTGAAGAGTTTTTAGTTGAACGAATCGACCCCCAGTATATATATTTTTTAAAGCCTGGTACTTATTCGATCGTTCCATTTTACCGAACCACTAGGTTACGGCGTTGAAAACACATCAACACCGGCTGTCAAGCGATGGTGGGGACAAACACAGACACAGAGACAAATAGACATACACACAAACACACACGCACATATGTATATACGTCGGGCTTCTTTCATTTTCCTTCAATCAAATCCACTCACAAGGCTTTTTGTCAGCTTTAGGTTATAATAGAAGACACGTATCCAAGGCACCACGCAATGTGACTGAACCCGGAACAATTTGGTTGTGAAGCAAACTGCTTATCACATTGCTGTATGGTAAGAACTTTCTTGCATACCACATTGTTCTGGGTCCATCACTACTGCGTGCTTTCTTGGGGAAGTGCCTTCACTATTAGCCCCGAGCAAATCAACGTCTTGTGAGTGGATTTGGTTGACAGGAACTGAAAGAAGATTGTTGTATATAGACAGACACACACGTTTAGATATACGAAGGGTGCTGAAAATTTCCTTGCTTTAAGGGTGTCACGAAAGGTCTGGTCGGAGACCCACATTTGATAGTTCTTTTACAGGGCTTAGAAAAACTGAAGGACCGTTGAAATAGGTGTGTGAGCATTAGCGGGGAATATGTTGAATAAAATCATATTTAACTGATCCTTCAGTATTTTGTTTTGCCCAAAGACAGGAAATTTTCAGCACCGCTTCGTATGTATGTAAACGTGCATGTACATATGTGTGTGTGTGTATGTGTGTCTATTTGGTGTGTAAGTTTGCCTTCCAGTTTGGGTTTGTCCTCCCACTAATGCTTGATAGCCGGTGTTAGTTTGTTTACATACATGCCCATAACATTCTATAAGCAGCGGGTTTTAAAAAATATATACTGGGATCGATTCGGTCCACTAAAACCTTTCAAGGCAGTTCTCCAGCAAGTCACCAATCCAATAAATGAAACAAGCGAAAGAAGAAAAAAAGAAGATATAAGATCGTAAAGACGGTGAATTGGTACAATCGTTAGCATGTTGAACAAAATGCTTGGCGATATTTCTGATGGTTCTTTATACCCGGCACTCAAGTAGCTACGTCAATCCACAACTCTGGAGATCTTTATTTCTTTTTTTGCTATTCACCATAGAATCCTTTCCACTATGGGCTCAAAGCCTGAAATTTTGGGGGAAGGGTTAAGTCGATCCTATTATCCCCAGTATTCAACTAGTACTTAATTTATCGATCCCGGAAGATTGAAAGGCGATGTCGACCTCAGTGGAATTTAAACTCAGAACATAAAGGACGAAAAGCTGCTAAGGGTTTTTTGCCCGGCGCTTTAACTCTTCAGCCAGCTTGCTTCCTTCTATCAACCATACTATATTTTTTTTCTACTCAAGGCACAAGGCCCGAAATTTTTGGGGAGGGGGCTAGTCGATTAGATCGACCCAAGTACGCAACTGGTAGTTAATTTATCGACCCCGAAAGGATGAAATGCAAAGTTGATCTCGGCGGAATTTGAACTCAGAACGTAAAACAGACGAAATACCGCTAAGAATTTCGCGCGGCACATGCTAACGTTTCTTATTTCGTTACTGCCCACAAGGGGCTACACACAGAGGAGACACACAAGTACAGACAAACGGATTAAGTCGATTATATCAAACACAGTGTGTAACTGGTACTTATTTAATCGACTCCGAAAGGATCAAAGGCAAAGTCGACCTCGGCGGTATCGACCATACAATATTAGCTAAGAACAAAGAGAGCTGAAACAAATTGCGCTTGGAATCTCACTCCTACGCTCTAACTATTCTGCTTATTCGCCACGTGAGGCCCACGATCGAAGATAACTCAGTGTTTCCATGTCTTTGAGGCAATATCGCACAAAAATTTTAATTAATGGCATGTGCAACGCGAGCGTCACCGCACACAAGTATGTCGTCAGAAAAAAGAAATTAGAAAACGAAACCCAGTCTTAATTACTGTGGTCTCTTCTTAAGATAGATTTATTTACCTACCAGAGGAACTGGAAAGCGTGCGCATCTTCGATAATCGGCGGTGACTTGGTTAGCTAATCCGCTCCAACGGTAGACAATCGACGGCGAAATGAGCTGCTATGGATCACACTGTCCCTAAGACCGTCAGATGTGATCAGCATTCGTGAGGGACGTGATGAACTCGTTGGTCGGAGATGCCTCAATCCACCCTGGGTGAATTCCACCGCAAGAACAACTATAAGTACTGAGAGGATTGAACTGTGAAAGGAAATATGAGTGTAATAGATAAATAATGGTTGAGATAGGGGAGAGAGGAAGAAGAAAATACGGTGAGAGAGAGAGAGAGACGGACGGACGGACAGACAGACAGACAAACAGACAGACAGACATACAGACAGACAGACAGACAGAAGGGTATGAAACGGAAAGGAAATAGAAATTGCGAGCAGTAGAAAAGAAGTGAGATTGAGAAACACAGAGAGGCAAGGAAAGATAATTCGTAGTTCAGAGAGAGAGAGAGAGAGAGAGTGAGAGGCGGAAGATGAGATAAAAGAGTTTGTTACTTAAAAGGGAAAGGGGGATGAAAGGGTTACTTAACATTAGAAAAAAGAGAAACTCATGATGGAAATCGAAAAGGCAGACAAGTACAAAGTGGTAGTTCTCTTTACCTGTATGTCTGCTTGTCTGGTTGTCTGCTTGAATGTGTGTCTGTCTCTCTGTCTGTCTGTATGTATGTGTGTATATATGTATGTATGTATGTATGTATGTATGTATGTATGCATGTATGTATGTGTATGTATCTATGCATGTGTACGTGTATCCGGAAAGTATATGTGTGTTTGTAAGTGTGTAGATGTCTGCGATAACAGAGATAGAGAGACAGACAGACAGACAGACAGACAGACAGAGACAGACACACACACACAAACACACACACACGCGCATAGAAAGAGAGGCTAAATATGTAAAATATAAGAATGGGTAAGAAAGAAAACACAAAGAAGAGTATGCGGAAGAAAGTGATAGAGAATGAGAGTAAATGAGAGGTAAGGAGTGAGAGAGAAATAAAAAGAGAGAAGGAGAGAATGAACAAAATAGGCGGCGAGGGAGAGAGAGAGAGAGAGAGAGAGATGCACAGAAATATGTTATAAGGATAAGTGAGCGTGTGCGTAAGAAAGAAATATAAAGTCAGAAGTTTTGAGACAAACAGAAACGGGAATAGAGAGGAGACAGAGAGAAGAAAGCGAAGTGGATGGATGCAAAGACAAAGCGGATGAGGAAGAAAGAATGAGAAAAAGGAAAGGTTAGATATATACAGTGAAAGATGGAGAAGTAATGAGATGAACAGAAAAGGAAAGAGAAAAGGAGAAGAAATGAAAGAGATAGTTGTTATTCCGCTCCAAGTCAGTTCTGCCTGAGCAGACTTATGGTCAATTATATTCCAGCCGTGACCTTCACGTCTCTTTTCTTTTGGGTCACGTTATCAACTGCGTCCTTTCTTTTTAAACGACATGTTGGAGTTTGGGAATATTTGGCTGCTGGTGGAGGTTCAAATTCGAGGCTAGATCATTTGGTTGTAATTAATGGAATTAAAAAAATTGTGAGCTGACAGTATCGTTAGCACGTCGGACAGTATAAAGTAGAGGTATATCTTCCGGCTGTTTACGTTCTGCGTTCGAGATCCTCCGAGGGCGAATTTACTTTTCATCCTTTCGGAGTTGATATGAAATAAGTACCTGTCGACAACTGGGATCGATGTAGGCAACTTGCTCCCTCAACCTCAAACTTGCTGGCCTTAGAAAGAAATAACGATAAAAGTGGCGTTAGGTAAAAACTAGTAAAACCTCAGAAATTTTATCTTTTGGGACCTTAGCAGGAATTCACGAAGGGGTGGCATTGCAGTTTAGAGGTTGAGAATGGGTTCTATTCTTGTTCCCTAGAGCTATTATCAAAAATGAAACGACTCCCACACTCACTGAAATGGGATATTTTATTATTGGTTCTTTTGAGACCTTATTACTCAGACAGGGCTTCACATTGCCAAGAAAGTGTCAGATTAGCAGGGTCGTCAGCGAGACGGTTAAAACACATTGTCTTATTCGTTCTGCTTCTCTGGTCTTCGAGTTCAAATTTCGTCGCCATCAACTTCGCTTTTCAGCATTTCATGGTCGATTAAAAAAAATAGATCGATAAGAAACAGTGCAGTGCTGAGATCGATTCTTAGGCCTCTTTTCTTCCTCTCTGGATCGTATTTGTGATTCAGTGGTCTTCCCTTGACACAGTGGTTCAGTATGAGAATTGCGTCTAGGGTACACGATTCTATGGTGGAGGCGCAATGGCCCAGTGGTTAGGGCAGCGGACTTGCGGTCATAGGATTGCGGTTTCCATTCCCAGACCGGGCGTTGTGAGTGTTTATTGAGCGAAAACACCTAAAGCTCCACGAGGCTCCGGCAGGGGAAGGTGGTGAACCCTGCTGTACTCTTCCACCACAACTTTCTCTCACTCTTTATTCCTGTTTCTGTTGTGCCTGTAATTGAAAGAGTCAGCCTTGTCACACTCTTTGTCACGCTGAATCTCCCCGAGAACTACGTTAAGGGTACACGTGTCTGTGGAGTGCTCAGCCACTTGCACGTTAATTTCACGAGCAGGCTGTTCCATTGATCGGATCAACTGGAACACTCGATGTCGTAAGCGACGGAGTGCCAACACGATTCTATGACGTTCTCATACGTTTGGTAGCAATTGAATGGAAGTGAACGCTCATCGTCGAAACCGACGGAGAATCCCCGATATAAAGCTATCGCCACTTGTCAGAACAAATAACGGAAAGCTATTCGTTACTCCCACCCCGTTTCAAAACGAAAAAAAATGCTCCTTCAAGGAATTTGAGACTTTCTCCAAAGCATTTATGGAACCATCCATCATAATAGTAGCTACCCTCCCTCCTCTTACTCTCCCCTTCACTCGTGTCACTGTCTTCTCCCTCTCCCCGTCACTCACTTATCTCTCCCTCTACCGTTTTCGTAGGTTCTTCCTCCATTTTCTTTGCGTTACCATTCATTCATTCCATATTGTTTTGTTTGATTTTTGAAAAACTGTTTTGTTTTTTTTCTTCGTTTATTTTTTTCTTTCTTTCGTTTACTCGGTTTCTTTTATTCTTTCAAAAATATCCCACAAGTATTCATCACTATAACTCAACAACCTATTTTTTCACTACTTATCTTACTTCTCCCTCTCTCTCTCTCTCTCTCTCTCTCTCTCTCTCTCTCTCTCTCTCTCTCTCTCTCTCTCTCTCTCTCTCCCCCTCTCTCTCTCTAACTCTCTCTCTCGCTGTAACGTTTTACAAACAATTCAGAAATTCACTAAACAGAAAACATTAACATTCCAGAGAGACTCAGAAATCTGCCAGCAATTAGTTCTACCATCTAACCGGAAATTTACTTCCACTCAAAAAACAGAGGATCTATTTGGAAAAACATTTTAGTTGAGGAGCCAATGCTGTAACCAAGAAATATAATCCTAATGCCTCTTAAGCCGTGTTTTAACGTCTTAGTGCAAAATAGAAGGAAAGGGTTAAATAATGTGACCCTACAGGCCTTAAAAATATTGTACAGTCAGGGTTGAAGAGTTTTTGATCATAGATTTCCTTCATAATGTTCGAACAGGGTGTCATCTCTAAAAAAGACGAATACTGGAACAATGTGCCCTGTATTCCATGGTGATCATAGATTTCCTTCATTAAGTTCGAACAGGGTGTCATCTCTAAAAAAGACGAATAGAGTGGAACAATATGCCCTGTACATTATTTACATTAGTTACATTTGATGGATATTTGTCCTCATCTTGTTCTGTTGCTAACACGACGTTTCGGCTGATATATACTCCGGCCTTCATCAGGTGTCTTAGGGAAATTTCGAACCTGATGAGGGCTGGAGACACCTGATGAAGACACCTTATGAGGGCTGGAGGGTATATCAGCCGAAACATTGTGTTAACAATAAACAAGATGAGGACAAATATCCGTCGAATGTAAATAATGTAAATAATGCACGTAATTCCTCATTTCTTAAGTATAGAACTGAATGTGCCCTGTAGTCCATGATGTACTGTTTCTATAAATATATACTGTTTCTATAAATATATACTGTTTCTATAAATATGTCGTGTTGATCGTGGTTTCATAGGCGCAGGTTCAGATGTGTGGCTGAGAAGTTTGCTTGCCAATCGTTTAAGCTTGGATTCAGTAACTACTTCGCAGCAATTTGAACATTAGTATAGTTCGTGACACCTTGATCACTAGAATAGTTCGTGGCACCTTGAGCAATAGTACAGTTCGTGGCACCTTCAGCAATAGTACAGTTCGCGGCACCTTGAGCACTAGTGTAGTTCCGAGCGAATAAAGCCCTATGAATGGATTCTGTAGGAGAAAATGTGTGGAAGATCGTCGTGCATAATTAGATAGATAGATACATACATACATATCTATGTATGATGTATGTGTGTGTGCGTGTGTGTGTGTGTTCATGTGTGTGCTTGTATATATATATATATATATATATATATATATATATATATATATATATATATATATATAGCCATTTATATCCTTTCCACAAGGTTATCACGTATGTATCATATGCGTTTTAAATTTATTGAAAATCCATTTTCTGAGTTTCTCCTTTTCTCTTCGTTTCTTTCCATTCTCAAGCAGTTAATTCGTTTATATTAAACAATATCACATACTTCTTGAACCCTTTGCAATTCTGAAGTTGATTTAATAAATTATATTTCATTTCCAGAGAAATCGACTTTTTTGACATTCGGAACTCTTTACTTAATCTCAAAATTATTCCCTATAATTTTAGAACAAAAAACAAAATTGATTTGTGTCACTGTAGGAGTGTGCTCTAAAAAGTAGCAGAAATACTGCAAGATATTTTGTTCTTCGCCAAGTCTTTCAATACATATTCCCTAACATGACGTTGACAATCCATTTTATCTCTAACATAAACACATTCAATGATTCAAAGAAATAATGGTTCGAATTTTGGCATAAAGCCAAGAACTTCAGGCGAGGTAGAAAGTTGATTAAATTAACACCAGTGCTCAACTAGTACTTATTTTATCGATCCCGAAAGGATAAACAGTAAAGGCGTCCTCGGCGGGATTTGAACTCAGAACGTAAAGACGGGCGAAATGTCGCTAAGAAGCTTGTCCGGCGTGCTAACACTTCTGCCAGCTCACCACTGTTTCAATGAAATAATCCTTTGTACTGTAGGCAC
>NC_142930.1:154966506-154969006 GCF_046866305.1 Octopus bimaculoides | reverse complement strand
AATACTGCTAAGCATTTCGCCCGGCGTGCTAAAGTGTCTGCCAGCTCGCTGCCTTTTGATTGCTGTACTATTTATTCATTCTGATCTTTACTTGTTAGAACTAATGCTCAAGAATTCTCGTCCCACAATATTTTTCCTGCTGACATTGGCTCGAGCAAATATCGAAGTTGAATATAAGCGGAATTAATCTCGACCTGCATAAGGAGATACATGAATTTGGGGGTACTCCGAGTAAACCGGATTACATCATTAAAAAAACGTGACAACTAACAGAAAGTTTGGAATGTCAAATGTTAATTTTTCAAGGACTTCGATTGAACTTAAGTAGTTTATTCCTCTATTTAGGCGCGTGGCTTAGTGGTTAGAGTGTCAGCATCATGATTGTAGGATTGTGGTTTCGATTCCTGGACCGGGCGACGCGTTGTGTTTTGAGCAAAACACTTGATTTCACGTTATACCAGTCCACTCAACTGGCAAAAATGAGTAACGCTGCGGTGGACTGGCGTCCCGTCTGGCTGGGGAACACATACGCCATAGAAACCGGGAAACCAGGCCCATGAGCCTGGCTAGGCTTTGAAAGAGCACATAAATACATAAATAATTCCTTCATTTTCGTACTAACCCTCTAATATTATTTCATGAAAGAATTATTTTTTATTGGACACAATAGATTTATAAATGTAGTTTATAATTGTAGAGATATTTATGTAGTTTATATGTGTAGAGATATTCACTATTTGAATTGGAAGGGAAGAAACATAGTTTTAAACAAGCGACAAGCGGAAAGACAGAAAATTTTATGTTAAATTATGTTTACCGAAAATGTACCAGGACCTCTCACGTGAATGCCTTTCTCTTAAAATACTTAGCGACAATAATGTCACAAATGATTGATATATATTTAGAAAGAAAAACCACCTCATTTCCAGAAGAGGCAGAAGTGACAGCTCATATAGGTGAATAGATCAATTACGATCTATTGTGGAGAAAGAGGAAGAAGTGATTGCATTTCTTTGACAGTATGTTCCATACGTGCATTTTGCGTATAAAAAAGAGAATTACAGAAATTAACCCCATATTTTACATTAGAAGAATGATATTGTACACTGTTAGTGATAGAAGGGCGAGGGGAAAAGCCTGTTTACACTCTTGTCAACACTGTCCATCACTCTATCTTCTTTGATATAGCCATCGGGCAGAGGAAACTTGCAGTGTGATTTATCTGATAGAGGAAAAGTAGTACTTGACGAAACTCCTATAAGTGAAATATTTGGGCGCCGATCAAGTGTCAGAGAACAGAGTTATTTAAATCCAGATACATACCTCCTAGCGAAGGTAGTACAATTAATAACACTTTATAACCTCTCTGTCTCTCTCTCTCTCTCTCTCTTTCTTTTAGTAGCATTACCAGACCAAGGCTTGTGGATGTTGTACATGATCCATGGCCCCGAAAAGTCTTCTCATTTGATAATAACGCCCAGATTACTGATGCACACAATATCGTCTCTCATTCCAAGGCGGGTGAGCTGGCAGAAACGTTAGCACGCTGGGAGAAATGCTAAGCGGTATTTCGTCTGTTTTTATGTTCTGAGTTCAAATTCCACCGAGGTCGATTATACCTTTCATCTTTTCGGGGTTGATAAATTAAGTACCAGTTGCTTACTGGGGTCGATCTAATCGATATGATATCACCATGTCGCGCACACATGGTCGTGATGCATGTGTTTTATCAGACGGATAGTCATGATGGGTATGCCGGGTTTCGTATATTTTATCCCAGTGTCACTTTGAAGGCATACACTCCTCTCTCACTCAATAATAATGATAATAGTAATAATAATAATAATAATAATAATAGGTAAAGGACGAAATTGTAAAGATGTGGGTAATGAGGAGAGTAACTGTTATCCCAGTAGCTGTAGGGGCACTCGGACCACCAAAAACCAGGTTCGAGAAATATGCCGGAGTAATTGGAATTGTCGTGAGGTCAGAGCATGCCCAAACAATTGCTCTATTCGAGACAGCGAGGATTTTGAGATTGGGTGTCGAGTGTCTTCCGCAGGAAGTTAACATCCAAGTATCAAAGCTTATAATTTGCCGAAAGAGGCCCTATGAAATCTTTGATAATAGAAGAAGCAGAAGAAGAAGAACAACAACAACAACAAGAACGACAACAACAACAGCAGCAGCAGCAGCAGCAAATACGACCATGATTCGTAACTATTCTAATAACCATGCCGCACAGCATTAAATCTTTGTTCATGTTCACAAAGTCTTTGTAACACATGAAAACGTTACAAAAACTGACGAAAATAAAATAAAGAGACAAAATAAACAAGTCTATATATCTATGTATATATATATATATAGCCGAACAAAAACCATAACATTATCAACAACAGCAGGAAAAACAACAACAACAACAACAACAACAACAAAAAACAACAAATCAGACGGAAAGGAAAGAGAAGAGAATAGTTTCGAACATTCTTCTAGAAGA
>NC_142930.1:154931506-154964006 GCF_046866305.1 Octopus bimaculoides | reverse complement strand
CTGCCAGCTGGCCGCTGAGAGGTCATTCTACCTCTCAAGCATTTGCAATCATGACCTTAACAACTGCCACATTTACAATAAAATTTATATATCAGGTCGGTCATATATTTCTTCCCTGCCAGTTTAAAAGTTTGTGAGAAGTTAGTTTGAATTATTATGTAGTTTGTATTATACAATTACTGTTATCTTATGGGTTTTTTTGTTTCTGTTTTACGAGACTTCTCATAATGTTTATAACTTCTATAATTAATATATATATTAGTTCTTATAACGCAATTTACATGTAATTTGCGTATTTTTAATATAAGTGATTACTGATATAACTTCTCTTTCACTTTCTCATGTATTCTTTTTGGGATTGGTTTCAGTATCTGGTTAGAATACACATTGTCGATCAGTATTTGTTGTATATTATACACATTTGTTGCCACTGACATTTTGTGTCTGTGTGAACAATACTTGTCTTCATAGAATTATTTTTGTAAATAAACATGACATATTTGCTGTTTTCTATCTGAGAACTTATATAGAGTCATTGTATATTTCGGAAGTCTACATATTTATTGATAGTACGTTTTGTACATTTGTACTTTTTAAGCAATATAATTCACATAAAGGGAACTGTTTCCGGTTCTTTTCTCAGCGTATTCTAGTATACTTTAATTTCGTATTTTATATTAATATACGTGAACTATATGTTGCTGAGTGGCTGACGATTATCCAGTATGTTACTATTTACTTACTGTCTTTGAAATTTCCTAGTCATTGACAAAGTTGTTTGGTTTTAAACTTTTCTCTGTATTAGTTGCATTGCGGTTGTAAATAGAAGTTCATACTGAGATTTCCGTCCGTAATTTAGACAGTGAGTAATGTATTCTGTGTGAGATCCAGAAATTGATCTTGAAATACGAATTCAGCGATTTTTCCTTCGTAGAGTTTTCTTAGATGATTTATATTACTAATTCGGCTTCAAAGAGAAATTCGTAAATTATCAAGAGTTGAGTATATATTCTTTATTATATATTCGTTGCTTACCGATTTATCGATATCTTTAACTATAGAGTATATCCGTTTCTCGTTTCTATATCCTAAGATGGCGTGTATATTTGTCGTTCGTTCGATCACTTTATTGCAGAATTCTGCTTTATACTGTTTTGATTTTTGCTGTTTTACAGTCCGGTTTAATATTTGTATACAGGGAAACAACTTTTCAATTAGGCTTCTAGATTTATCGTTTCAATCAACGTTACTTCGCATTTTAGCGTGACTTTTTTCAATTCATTTGGAAGAGCATATGTGATAGATGCCTCATGAAATTTTACAGAAGTACATAGACCAATTTTCGGGATCAAATTATTCTGGCATGTGTTGCAGCTTTTTTGGCAGGGATTACAAAATTTCAGTAGATAATATCGACGAAATTAACCTATCATGTTGGCCTGCAAATGCGACCTTCTCCCGCTAAATAACCATGCAACTACAGCAAAGAACACCCGCTGCATGCTATTCAGTATATTACATAAAAGTAAAACAAAACTGAATTGAAAATCATAGACTATTAATGATGGACACAATAATCATATTAGAGGGTACTAGTACAATGAAAACACAGATAATTAACATTTAGTCATAAACAAAAGTAAATAACTTTATAATGAAATATAAATCTAGCAGTCATAATTCAAATAGCGGTGATAATTGACAGTGAGTACCATAAAGAGGTTGCAACACGCCAGTAACACTTACTACAAACTATAAAGTTTCTGGACTTATGAAGCTCTAGGAAAATTGATGATGAATTTTAGGATCTACTACTCTGAACAAGCTGCAAAGCACTCATGCGAAATTATATATGGAAGAAGCAGCTTGGTATAAAGTAGATAACATTTGAAGACAGTCGTGTATTCGTTACATCTCTGAAATAAAAAATTGTTCTGCGCGTATAAAGAATATATAAATTTACACGGTAAGACAGCAAAGAAACTAAACTTATGCAATATAATTCCAGTAGGTATTCATCAGATCACGAATACATACATCATTTCTGGATATATGTACAAGGCATGTGAATGGAAATTCTAGAGTTAAAAACAGACGTAATTCAGTAAGTAATAAATATTTATAAAACAATATTTATTCTGCTTTTGATAACGTACTAACGTATTTTTCTCGACTATTTAGACACAGTAATATAAATATATAATTATATAAATATAAATAGTAAAATAAATGAACTATATAAATAGCAATATGAATAAACTATATAAATATATAAATTATAAGTCAGTATTATAGATGAACTAAACTAGATTAATGCTTGAAAGGAAAAGTCGTTGTACGTACAAAAAGGGACTATGTCCCCAAATATTACATACACAGCACCGTGCAATTTACGAACATCAACCTCGGTACCAACAATCGGAATATCATCTACGCCAGCAAGGACCATAAACTTTAAAATTTAGTCCGAGTTTAAAGTCGTAAAAATAGATGCATGCAGAACAAGAAATTAAAGCAATAGTACGATTCCGATTGGTAAGTTAAACTAAATATGCAAATTACAGCGACTAATACACATAAAATAGTTCCATGCTTCCCTTACATGAAAGAATTCATTCGTCCTTGCATACATGCAGAAATGAGTAAATATGCTCAAGCATACCACTCCTTCCAACTTATATCACAAATACCGTAAATCCTCGAGTATAGTCCGCCCTTGAGTATAATACGCAGGGGATTTTAGGGGCCTGTACCTCTGAAAAACCTAAGCCTTGTGTATAATACGCACCCCTTCTCTAACTTGAGTCAAGGAGGTGTATATAACGTCCTTGGTTTGTAAACATATATATGGTAACGTCCTTTATTATTATTGTATATATAACATAATGCAAACGTGTAGCTTTTTTGTGCACTTTGTTTGCAGAAAATAAAGAAATAACAGTAATAACGTCAGTGAAAAATAAATATTAAGTAAATTGCCTTTGCATGTTTATCACTATCAGTTACAAGCCCGACATCACAAAATGCGTCTGAATAAACATTGCCGGACAGCAAAAGGAGACTCGGACATTGCTTAGAAAATAGTTTTCATTTTTAACCTCGTATATAGTACGCACTAGAGTTTTTGAACTTTAAATTTTGGGAAAAAAATGCGGATTATACTCGAGGATTTACGGAATTTAAACTGCCACGTGTCACCAGACAATATAAACCAGGGCGAAAAAGCAGTCGTTCGACTAGTTCCGAAAGATCTCAGAAGCAACAAACGAAATAACTAACATCTGGATGTTTTCGTAGAAAGACTTCTTATTAAAGTCACGGCGCCAGAAATAATAAAATGTGTATTAATTAATAGATACTGTACTAGTCCCCATGCATTAAAACACTCACGGTATGCACTAGAATTCTCAAGAAATTATCAACGTGCTGTAAAACATAAGCTCCTTATCTTTGTACAACATGCAAATAATATAAGCAAAAATATCGACAACGTATCTTTTTCCCTCCCAAGCTCTCGCTCGCAGTGTTTAGTTTTATCACAACAGGAAAGGATTAATACTTAAAGACCAGGAATGTGGACATTATCCACGGCTTAATGAACATATCGAAGGTCTCGTGATTATTTAACTGAAGAGATGGGAATCGTCACAGTATTCAAAACCCAGCATCCGGATCAGTGAAACATCTGAATTTCTGACATAAACATACAGAAACTAAAACAGATTTACGACACATTCTAATATCTCGTGTCCATTGATATGTTAGAACACCTTTATTAGATTCCGGCGTTTCGAACACCAACAAAGAAATCCACAAAATAAAACTAACATCAGCCAACAAGGGATATTATTGAAAACTAATAGGCCAGTCCATAGAACAATAGCAGAACACATAAAAAAATCACATAAAACAGACGACAAAATGCATTCGAATACATCATAAATTATCATTGATAATATATTACTAAAACAATATAATTAAAAGCTTCCATTCTCATCAATAGCAAATCACAAGCACATAAACAATATTGGTCATAAAATTATAAATGTAGGTTTATGAATTATATTGCAAACACAAAATGTGTTAACGTCATAATTCAAGCATTTATAATGGCTATATAGTACACTACTCTCCCACAGACAAACGGTAATTCCCACAAAAAGGGAAGATTAGTGGTGAGAGCAATACTAAAAATATATCACAATAATATAAATACGCATTAACTATGATGATATGAACATGATGTAGTCACAAACAAGAAACATTTTACTCACGACGCTAAAATTCAAATTCCGATGGTAATATCTACACGGATCATATTGGCCTTGCTTTGTATAAAGAGATTAAAACAGGCATCGACATTACATCAGCTACACGAATTTCAGCTCTGCCTTTCGTCGTTTCAAGAGAAATAAAATGCCATTCTGACACTGGGCAAAATAGTTTCTCTCCCACTCCTTCCTTCTAATTCAATGACCCAGCTATGTTTCGATGTTTCACATTGATTCAGTTGCAGATTAAGTTAAAATTATTCGTAACTGTGTGGAGGCACAATGGCCCAGTGGTTAGGGCAGCGGACTCGCGGTCATAGGATCGCGTTTTCGATTCCCAGACCGGGCGTTTTGAGTGTTTATTGAGCAAAAACACCTAAAGCTCCACGAGGCTCCGGCAGGGGATGGTGGCGAACCCTGCTGTACTCTTTCACCACAACTTTCTCTCACTCTTACTTCCTGTTTCTGTTGTGCCTGTATTTCAAAGGGTCAGCCTTGTCACACTGTGTCACGCTGAATATCCCCGAGAAGTATGTTAAGGGTACACGTGTCTGTGGAGTGCTCAGCCACTTGCACGTTAATTTCACGAGCAGGCTGTTCCGTTGATCTGATCAACTGGAACCCTCGACGTCGTAAGCGACAGAGTGCCAACAACATTCGTAACTGTGGAATTCTCAACAACTTACACTTTAATTTTACCAGCATGAATTCAGTTGATATAACATCGTCGAAACCGATGGAAAATCCCCCACCATATCAAGAAGCACATAATAGAACGCGTGCACGGAGTTGGGTCTGTGTGTGTGTGAGTGTGTGCGTGTACGTTTTTAAGGAAATAGGGTGTAATTTAATGAAGACATGGCTGCTAGTTCTAGCTGGTCGGTTACCCACATAAAGAATATCTCGTTGTCTTAAAGAACCATATACGCTTAGATTCAGAGTCGTTGAGGTGTACATGCTACTTAATGTTGTTTTCTAATATTTAGTAACACCGGTAAGATTGAATAATCATCTGCAGAGTTTCAATAGCCTGATTACGCAGCCATTATTTCTTGCCAACTCAAAAGAAACCATTACATTAAATCCTCTTTTATTACAGTGTATTATTTATTGCTTCCACTGTTT
The DNA here is from genome assembly GCF_046866305.1 of Octopus bimaculoides. NCBI lineage: Eukaryota > Metazoa > Mollusca > Cephalopoda > Octopoda > Octopodidae > Octopus > Octopus bimaculoides. Next base: position 154,958,610 of record NC_142930.1, on the reverse strand, counting down.
GCCTGATAGAATCACCGGGGCGTAGAACAAAATGCTTTCCGGATTTCGTTCTGGTACTCTGCGCTCAAAGACTTTCATCATGCGACTGTTCAATAAAATTAAGTATTTAATCTTAATCGTTGTTTGGTAACTTGTTATGGAGTCACACGAAAGATCTTGAATGCGTGGTATATTTAGTCCGTCACCCGTTTAACCCGTTCGACCCCGCTACTTGTCCATGAATGCCTTCAGCAGATTTACCTCTGTTCCAAGCATTCTTATCAGGTTTCTCACTTAAAGGATATTCCACGCATTTTTATACGTATCCCAGGCACCCTGAAAGAATACGGGCCGTGGCACTATCCCTCTCTTCATCATTGGAGTGTAAAAAGTGTATTAGCAGTACACCTTTCGGGGATATAGTCGATCAAATCGATCTTTATTAATATTTCATTGGTAGGTACTTATTCTATCGCTCCGAAATGAATTAGGGCAGAATGTATCTCAACGAGATCGAAAGTTACTATTATAGCAAACGTAGCTAAGTACCTCCAATGATTTATCCCAGTGCTCTACAGAGCGTGAAATTCTTATCTCTATGTTTAATTTTTTTTATTCAAAGTGAAATCTTCACTGTGTAGCCAAGGATTTTCGTTGTTTGAGATTGCATCACTTCGGGCAAGTGATCTCGGTTATAGATGCTTGTCGACTGGTCAACACAAGAGCTTCGTGTCTGAAATGGATAGAAAGATAATGTGCAGAAGCCCGTTAAGTTTTCAGGAGAAAGGTTTCCAGTTTAACAACAGTAGAACAAGTTCTATTGCTTGCATGAGAACCAGGCCTTCAGCTTCTTTCTGTTTTATGCCACCAATCTCGGTAGCCCTTCAGAAAGGTAAGAGACACTGAGTTTATGCCCCCAATTAAATTCTTAATGACACAACTCTTATAAGTTTCTTCTATCAATGGTTGTGTGTCACTGACCGCTATGTCATTTAAGGACTTTTAAATTCTAACTCATACAAAAAAAAAATACGATTAATTTAGCGAAGGTATGAGAAACAGAAACAAAGTTTTAACGATAAAAGACTTTAGAAGCGAAACATTTCCGGTTGTTGCCCACAAGCAGATGCAATGTGTAGTCATGTGCATTATTCTAGCTAGAACATCAGAGAATTTTACTGAATGAACTCACACAGGTCTGGTTGTAAGTTCATCCGGAACAAATATATAGAAATTTAATGCCTGCAGCTTCAACAAGTGCGCACTACTTCATACTTCTCAGACACACCAAGCACACACATCGCACGCACGCACACACACACACACACACACACACACACACACACACACACACACAGAGACACACACACACACACACACACACACACACACACACACACACAGACAAAGACACACACATGTACACAAAGGAACACAGCTAAAACAGTAGAATGACAACACGGGGAAAAAATATCAATAATTTTTTAGACACTGATTTTTTTGTCAACAAGAAAATCACAAACGTCCATATACACAAAACAGAGATACATGTAAGCGCACAAACAGACAATCCCATGATCAGAAAGTATTAGCACCAAATGGCTGCCGATTCTGTCAACCGTCGCAACATTAATAAACAAGTAAATATGTTAAGTAAATACAAATACTGGGCGTAGTTCTTACAAGTATATATATATAAATATGTATTTGTGTTGTGTATGTGTGTATGAGTTTGCACCTATGTGTGTGTATACAAACACATACATGCAAACGCATACACACATACATACATATATATTACTATATGTGTGTGTGTGTATGTGTATACTCTTTTACTTGTTTCACTCATTTGACTGTGGCCATGCTGGAGCACCGCTTTTAGTCGACCAAATCGACCCCAGGACTTATTCTTTGGAAGCCTAGTACTTATTCTATCGGTTTCTTTTGCCGAACCACTAAGTTACGGGGACGTAAACGCGCCAGCGTCGGTTGTCAAGCGATGCTGGGGAGACAAACACAGACACACAAACATATACACGCACATACATATATATATATACATATATACGACGGGCTTCTTTCAGTTTCCGTCTACCAAATCCACTCACAAGACTTGGTCGGCCCGAGGCTATAGTAGAAGACACTTGCCCAAGGTGCCACGCAGTAGGAACGAGCCCTGAACCATGTGGTTGGTAAGCAAGCTACTTGCCACACAGCCACTCCTGCGCATATATATATATATATATATATATATATATATATATATATATATATATATATATATATATATATATATATATATATATATGCATGTGTGTGAGGTCATGTGTTCACGTATATAATAATAATAAGGAAATAGATATGAAATTCGGATTAGAAGAATGTGCCAAAGCAACCCTGAAAAGAGGAAAATTAGTTAAAAGTAGCAATATAACACTAGATAAAGCCAATGAAATAAAGAGAACTAGGCGAAAGCCAACCATACAAGTATTTAGGAGTCAATGAACTAGATAGGATACAACATACACAAATGAAAGAAAAAATAAAGAAAGAGTACTATAGACGAGTTAGATCAATACTAAAAACAGAGCTCAATGCTAAAAACAAAATAATGGGTATCAGCACTTTAGCTGTCCCAGTTATAAGCTACAGCTACAACATCCTTAACTGGACACTAAACGAACTATCTAAAATAGACAGGAAAACAAGAAAAATAATGACAGTATATAGGATGAACCACCCAAAATCTGACATAGAAAGGCTATATATACAACGCACAGAAGGTGGCAGGGGTCTTATACAGCTAGAAAACTATTATAAAATAACCACCATAGGACTGCAAAAATACCTACTCCAGAAGCAAGGAAAACTAATACAAATAGCCACAAAACACGAGCAAAACAAAAAACTGTTTTCAGTATTTAAGGAAGCCGACAAATACAAACAAGAAATCAATCTACCTAACAAATACGAAGAAGAAGAAGAAGAAGAAGAAGAAGAAGAAGAAGAAGAAGAAGAAGAAGAAGAAGAAGAAGAAGAAGAAGAAGAAGAAGAAGAAGAAGAAAAAGAAGAAGAAGAAGAAGAAGAAGAAGAAGAAGAAGAAGAAGAAGAAGAAGAAGAAGAAGAAGAAACAACAAAAGCTATAAAACAAATGAAATCCAAACTAAAACTAGAACAGCAACGGACCATGATAAAACGATGGCAAGAAAAGCCCCTACAAGGTAAATACTGGGCTAAACTAAATGCAAAAGAAATAGACAGAGAAAAATCCCAGCAATGGTTGAGAAGCTCAGGACTCAAAGCAGAGACTGAAGGATTTTTAATTGCTGCACAAGCCTCCCCACCAGAAATTACCAAGAACACATAATGAAAAGAAACATAACAAGTAACTGTAGAATATGTTGAGATGGACAAGAAACAATAAATCATATTATCTCTGGCTGCCCAGTCCTGGCTAAGAAGGAATATATTCACAGACACGACAGAGCTGGGACCTATATACACTGGAAGCTATGCCAACACTATGGAATAACAACAGAAAAAAGATGGTATAAACACACGCCAGAAAAGGTCACAGAAAACGAGAAAGCAACCATACTCTGGGATATGCCAATATACACAGATAGAGAAATTAAGGCAAATAGACCAGATATAGTTGTCAAAGATCATGAAGAAAAAAAATGCTTTCTAATTGATGTATCAATACCAGCAGATGACAACGTTTCTCTAAAAGAAATGGAAAAACTTTAAAAATACAAAGACCTGGAAATAGAGATAACTCGAATGTGGAATCTAAAAACAGAAACAATTCCTATCATAGTAGGTGCCTTAGATATAATAAAAAAATATTCAGACAAATACATAACAAAAACACCAGGACTTACAAATATACAAAATTGCACTACTGGGTACTGCACACATTCTACGCAAAACACTTTCAATACAGTAAACATAAGAGCACCACAGCAAACCACAGCACATACCCAAGGCGCACAGAGCTGCGCTCGGTAGTGAAGTGAAAGCACGTTATAAAAATAAAACTACTGAACAATAATAATAATAATAATAATAATGATAATAATAATACAAGCAGTGGCTCTCATGGTGACTCGTTTTCTCCGTTACTTTTTGTAATTACACTAATACCCATAACAATGACACTTAGGAAAGTTAAGATGGGTTACCAATGTGGGAAGAAAGGCCCTTCGTTGAACCATCTGCTGTTTATGGATGACCTGAAATCGTTTGGGAAATCGGAAAAATAGATAGATTCCTTAACCAAAACGGTCCAGAAGTGTGGCAGGGACATCGGTATGGAATTTTGGGATTACCCAATGCTCAGTACTTAATATGAAAAGAGGGAAGAAAGCAGCTTGCAGAGGACTGTGGTTATCATCAGGAAAGGCCATGGGTGAACCCGACTATAATGGGTATAGATATTTAGGGAATTTGGAGTTGGGTGACATTCTACAAAGAGAAATGAAATTCAAGTTCAGCGACTGCCTCAGGATGATGTTCATACCAGTAAGCAGATCTGATTTCGTAGTGTTTACATATTTTCCAATGTAAATACTGTCCTTCCCTGTCGTGGCGATTTTTGTATTCGTTTGGTGTCAGCACAGGACATCCCGAGACGAGATGGTCTATTGTTTCGTCAAAAGTGACTTAGAATCTGCATTTATGGGTCGGAACCATTTTGAAGAAAGTTAACCTGGTAGTGTTTGGTAAGCAAGCTTTGATCTTGTGCCGCCAATATGAAACTTTCAGTCTTGAGCTTCTCAGTAACTGATGGGGTGTTACTTGGTCTACATCAGCATTTCGGTGTCGTACTATATACTATCCATGCAGAGGTTTCTGGCTCCACCGCTCCTGAATTTATTTCTGCCCGTTCTTTTTTACAGCCTGTTTCATCCGTTTTCCTTATTTTGTGGCACTGGTTTCAGGTTCTTCATCTAATTCAGGATTAATGCTAAGTTCTCTTGCACATTTGCAAGCTTCCTTAACAAAAGAATATGACCTTTTGCTGTTTTCGTCTTTGCACACAATCCACAGCATCCAGTCCTCCGTATTAGATAAGTACTTGTTTATTGCTATCGACGAGGTCCTATAGCAAAGTTCTACTTGCATCATTCCTCTATCCCCATTAAGCCTAGGTAGGCACAGACGATCAACGTCTGCATTTGTGTGGTAGATGTTCATAGATGTTAGTAGTTTTCTTGTTTTCCTGTCCAGGCGTCGGAGTTCTGTAAGATTCCACTTAACGATCATAAAACTGTATTGGTTTACTGGAAATTCCAAATTTTCTTCCATTTCTCGCCGAGTGTTTTTCGTACACCTAGGACAGAGTAGCTTCTTCGCTTATAATAGCAAACCAGTCAAGATTCCCCGGTTGCCCACACGACCGTATGTTCTGTTGCTGCTATTCTTTAATCGGTACCTTTGTTGGTACCCAACTTGCAGCAAAGTACGAGTACTAAGTGAACATTATAGTAACATATTAAAGAACAACACTAACAGAAGAAGCAGCGGCAGATTGGAGTGATTGAAGGACCAATTACTAAAGTCTGTGTTATATCTGCCGCATGATCTCACAAGTGTAGGAAGTTCTGGAGATTTGTAGTCGTTCTATGCAGTTTATGTATATGAAATATGATTATAGTACTGACATGTACACAAAACTCTATTTACTTCTAGTACATAGCAGATTTCCTCCTGGAAGACAAATTGCCATTCGGGTGAACGACCCTCAGGCTTTACCCTAGAGTATTCTTCGCTCGGGTTAATGTTATGACACAATATTGGCATCCATAAATCTTCAAATTGTTTCACAATGCACTCGACGGCCGCCTCGAGCGTTGCTATGACTCCATGCTCAATTGGCAGACGATCAGTATCTTGGCAATGTTATGTCTAGCCTTTTGAATTATTTTATTATTTTATTATTGTTGTATTGGATTGCATGCTACCATTTACAACAGATATTGATCACACATATAATACACAGGCACACACACACACACACACACACACACACACACACACACACACACACACACGCAGGCACGCACGCACACATACACACACACACACACACACACACATATATATATTTACATACATTATATGATATGATATGATATAATATGTTTCGCTGTGAAACACATTACCTTCTCCCCAAACAGAAACATGAAAGAGATTCTTCTAACATGTTTCAGGATTTTTAAACACACATCAGAAGACGTGTATATTCTCATCCATCTTCCAATGAAAAGAACTTATAAGAACTGCTATTTAAACCAAACACAAACTAGATGTAATTTGTTCAATTAATACGCTTGTCTCTTTTACTCTTCTGTTTCGTAAAGTGTATTTACATTTGTTTAGAGTTTCCCAGACAAAGGTTTAAATACTAGTTTGACTGCTTTAAATTTATCTTAGGTTTGTTGCACATAAATATTTATTATTTAATCTCTCAACCGACGAACGCACTATATTCAGATTATGCCAGCCATTACAGCTAATTTCTAGTTTGTACTTGGTTAAAATAGAGAATGCTATAAGTTATCTTCAAAGAGAAAAATAACGAGGTGATATTTGTTCTCTGATGAATGGTCAACAAACAGTGAGGATCACGACTTCTAAAACATTGGCTATGTCCTGTTAAATTGTGCAAAAACAACGGTGTCATTATATAATTCCAAATAAATTGTATATAGCGTAATATCTTATACAACCAGGAAAAGTGTTTTCAGTCTAAACCAGTAGAGCTTGATTCACGAAGTTCACTTCTGGTTAGTGCATAAATTTCGTATCTACCTTTTGAAGATAGACATCCTTGTTAAGAGATTTCCTTAGGTATTCTTACTACAAATTTCCAAATTATAACCGAGATTATTGCAAATTTCATACGTGAGTCCCTTCTTCGGCAGTTTGTATGAGTAGTATTTGCTTCTTATTATGACTGGTCATCTCTAACTCTGGATTGTATTCAGATTATGGTTTAGGGGTCTTACGCGACATACATGTACGTTTTTATATTGCAGATGTACAAAGGTTTCAGGAAGAATATAAGAGCCACTAGCACTAGGCATTAAAATCGATTTAAGGGTGAAATATCAACTACAAAACTTTATTCAGTTTTCTGCTACGTAAGAAAAAGTGTTTTGATGGGGTAGGTTTCAAGTCCGAAACTCGTGATTACAAAGCAAACATTTAGGCATCTGAGTCATTCCATCATCCGAGGCATAATAATGGTTGCAAGGGTATATCTTGTTTTTCTACATATAGATATTTGAAAAAGATGCTTCCAATCTTCTTCTCTCCTAATATATGTAACATAAGCAAATTATAAACAAAAATAACACTCTTGGAAGTCAATACTGTTTTTGTTGTGGTTTAGTGGTTATATGAGCTAATCTACGATGACAGATGTTCAAGCTGTGACTACCCCATCTTTACTTTGGATGTGTCATATTTAGAGTATAATAATCAATGTGCTCCTACTATTACAAGACTGTGAGGTGAGAATCAAATCATTAAGGTATAATGGGTCCTGAACACCTATTTCTTTAATACCGATGTCGCCTTCTATTTTTAAAGAGATATTGTTTCATTTCTGTGCTATCTCTAGTAAATAACAATCAGGTATAAGCCACCCCTCTTTTGCACGTGTTCTTGAATATGTGTGCAGTTTATGATAAAGCATTATTTTAAAAATAGAAAATATAAGTTTGGATAAATTAGGTTATTTTGCAGCATAGAAACATTTTATTCTCTTCCGCCCTGACACTTCCTATATCGGTTTCAGTTGTACACGTAGTCAAAACTACCAGCTACGAGTCAAAGATAGCACACCTATGGGCTAGATATAGGAGTCAAATTTCTCCAAAATGACATCCTATCGTCAAAATAATATAATTACATATTCGACGATGTAGGTCTGCCCGATCAGAGTTTATCTTGAAGTAAACAACAACTTCAGTAACTACAACTACTACTAATTCGCTTTCAGACTCTTTCTTTTTTTTTTTTTTTCTACAGCACGAAAACAAAAATGTGTTAAGAATATTCGTAAAGTTAACCGAAACAAAAATAGACAAAAATAAAATGTATTTATTGGAAGGAGAGAACATTATTTTAAATTAAATGGTGTCTACCTGTAATTATTGTTAGGATAATTATACTTCATTATTTTATTGTATATTCATTTCAGTTCAATTCATTGTCATTTTATATAGATGCAAGGAAAAGTGAATTATAACCTGAGTTTGTGTAATAACTAATTGATAGCGAACCAAAGACAATTCAATAAAACACATATAAAATAAAATATTTTGTAATGATCTAGTAAATAGAATAATGGCGTAGTTAATATGAAACACACGTTTATTCTTTGGTTCTTTTTTTATTATTTTCTTTGTGTACTGGTACCAGTCATCAGACAACGTCCATGCATTTCTCAAAGTGCATAGTTGATTGTTCCGGCCCCAGTGGTTATTTCAAACTCATTTCGACTTGTCTTTTGCCGCTCCTTATTTCGGTTTTCTCATAGGCGCATGGTCCAGTGATTGGTGTGTTTCATTCAATTTCATGAGATCAACGGTTCGATTTTTGAATCCATGGTGTGTTTTATCCTACGCTGCTGAAACTGGGTACCAACCTGGTGTCCACCCAATTGTCTCTCGTTCCAGCTGTCACATTCTCGATGATTTGTTGAGTCAAATGTTAAGAAGGCCGAGAGATTATTAATATCTGTCCCCTCTACCAGCTATCATATGCTGATTCTTCCACCGGATCATGATCGGGAAATCCAAAAGAGGGTACTTTGCAATAACGTAGGAACAAGTTTGTTTTTCTTTATTTTTCTTTAGACGCATCACAATGTGTTATTTGAAGAAATGAACTTGTCCTTTCTAGGACATAGGGAAATGCAGCATGGGATTACTTTGGTGAATCTCTGCATAATCACATGTTTCGATATCAATGTTTGTTTCTCGAACCCTAAATCAAGAGAAATCCAGGTTATCATATATATATATGGGAAAAGAGAGAGAAGGGAGAGGAAAAATATATATCATATATTGTGTTTGATTGCAAAATTAACTTTTTAAAGTTCTTGGACAAGTCATTGCTTCAAGTCATTGAAGCCGATCCAATGCAAACTGCACGTCAACTTGCGGCACAGTTTGGCGCCTTCCATGTCATGATCATCAACAATCTGCATCGTCTCGGCAAGGTCAGCAAGCTTGGAAAATGGGTGCCACATGAATTGACTGAAGCGAACAAACAAGCACGTGTCACTGCCTGTCAAAGTCTGCTCTGGCGAAGCGAGATATTCGATTGCTTGGAGTCAGTAATCACTATGGATGAAAAGTGGGTTCTGTACTCCAGCGTGAGGCGCATACGATCCTGGTGTAGCAAACGTCAACAGCCAGAACCTTCGCGAAAAGGACCGCTTGTGCAAGAGAAAGTTATGATCTCAGTTTGGTGGGATTGCCGTGGTGTGATCATGTTGGATCTTCTCCCACGCAATACCACCGTTAACAAGAATGTCTACTGCGAACAAATCGACCGTCTAAAGATCGCGCTGTTCGAAAAACGCTAAAATTCGAAGAAGATAATTTACCACCAAGGAAACACACCAGCACATCGTGCAAAGAAGACATCAGTGAAGCTGAAGGATGCCGGCTGGGAGATTATGGTGCACCCGCCTTATACTGCTGACCTTGCCCATTCTGACTACCACTTATTCTCTGCCTTGCAACGTGCGATTGGCGACACAGAGTTCGAAAACGAATAAGATGTGAAATCGTTCCTTTACGATTTTATTGATTGAAAGCCACGCGATTTCTGGATGGAAGGATTCAAAACTTTGCCTGAAAGATGGCTAAAGGTAATCGATAACGAAGGTGATATGTGATATGTTAAAAGTGTCCAACAAGTTTTTTACCAAACTGATATATGTATGTAGGTAGGCAGGTACGTATGCATTTATGTATAGGTATATATGGGCTCTGGGCTCAGTCCCACTGTGTGGCACATTAAGCACATGGATTCTATTGCAGCCTCAGGCCAGCCAAAGCTTTGTGTGTGGTTTGGGGGCGGAAACTGAAAGAAGATCGTGATATGTGTGTGTGTGTGTGTATGCATGAATATATGTATGTATATATGTATGTATGTATGCATGTATGTATGTCAGTACGTATGTATGTATGTATGTATGTATGTATGTATGTATGTATGTATGTATGTGTGTATGCAAATATGTATGCGTGTGTCTTTATGTCTGTGTTTGCCCAACAGCACCTCTTGACAACCAGTATTGGTTTGTTTACGTCTCCGTAACTTAGCAGTAAAGCAACAAGGGTCCGATACCCTAAGTACTAAACTTTAAAAAAAAACAAGTACCGGGGATGGCTTCATTTGGCTAAAAGTTCTTCAATAGTATGCTACAGCAAAGACGCAGTCTAATTACTGCAAAAGATGGAATGAAAAAGAATGACATGTTAATTCGACTCGTTCGTATAGAAACAAAAGATTTTGGTGAATATATTTCTACGTGCGCGTTGCGGCCAGAAGTGGTTTTGTAGAAGAAACATCATAGGTAACTGATCAGAATCCTGTTTGCGCTGATATTCAGCATATCAACCATTTGGGTATATTATACTTCACATGTACATATGATATGCGGATACACACACACGCGCACACACGCGCACACGCGCGCGCGCGCAGATACGCGCACATAAACACACAAACACACACATATAAACAGAGTGAGACAGAGAAGGAGAAACGTGTAGACTGATTGTACAACATACTCTGAAATCTAAGTAAGCGAGTATAGAATACAGTTATAACCTAAACAATATTGTTCGTACTAGAAACCTCAAAGTCTAAGTGTGACTATCCGTTTCAGCCAATGTGTCTTTAGCTTTAAAAACATAATTGATGCATGGGGGAATAAAGGAGACATCTCTACGACAACAAGATATATATATATGTGTGTGTGTGTGTGTGTGTGTGTGTGTGTGTGTAAGCATATACTTGTAGGTGTATATATATATATATATATATATATATATATATATATATATATATATATATATATATATACATACAAATTTATGTGTATAAATATATGTATATACGTATTTATATAAACGTTTGTATAAATATATAAATATCTAGGAATAGATAGATAGATAGATAGATAGATAGATAGATAGACAGACAGACACACAGACACACAGACACACAGACACACAGATAGATAGACAGACAGACACACAGACAGGCACACAGACAGACGCACAGACAGACACACAGACAGACACACAGACAGACACACAGACAGATAGATAGATAGATAGATAGATAGATAGATAGATAGATAGATAGATAGGTAAATAGATAGATATGTCGTCAGTATTTCCTATGTGAAAAGTAAATATTGATTGATAGCTATAATTGGAGAAATATACAAATATTAAAATGCACACTTCACAGATTCTGTCGCTATTCATATTGAAGGATTGTCAATATGGAGGACAGAACATAAATAATTCAAACGGAAAAGAATTTCAGACAACATTTTATCACTATTTCATAGTATCGTCAAACATCATGACATTATCAGCTATTTTCAATAGGAATATAATAGAAACAGCAACGTAACGTATATTGTGGATGAATAACAGAATGATTACAATGGCACTCCGTCGGTTACGACGACGAGCGTCCCAGCTGATACGATCAACGGAACAGCCTGCTCGTGAAATTAACGTGCAAGTGGCTGAGCACTCCATAGACAGGTGTACCCTTAACGTAGTTCTCGGGGAGATTCAGCTTGACACAGAGTGTGGCAAGGCTGGTCCTTTGAAATACAGGTACAACAGAAACAGGAAGAAAGAGTGAGAGAAAGTTTTGGTGAAAGAGTACAGAAAGGTTCACCACCACCTCCTGCCGGAGCCTCGTGGTGCTTTAGGTGTTTTCGCTCAATAAACACTTACAACACCCGGATTGGGATTCGTAACCGTGATCCTACGACCGCGAGTCCGCTGCCCTAACCACTGGGCCATTGCACATCTACAACAGATTGATAAAACGTAATTCAGCCAAGACAAAGAACAGCAGTCATTTTATTCAGCTGAATACACGTCATTGATTGGTTTAAATTACCGAAATACGACAAATTTAACACGAAATAACTTCGTAAATAGAAACTTTTCTCAACAACGATAAGAGTAAAATATGTTCTATATGACACATTCTACCAGTATACAAAGTTTCAAAGTGTTTAGTTAAAGAAAATTAATTAATCAAACTGCCTATGAAAAGGAAAATATCCCAATAAACACATGCATCATATGCTCGTCTCTTTATGGTGAGAAACGTATTTCACAGATAGTACTATCGGCGAACAACAGCAAGCACCAATGTATGAATTCGTACAGATGCATAAATTCAGTAAGCCTAAAAACATGTAGTTGATCGCTAGATCAGTGGTGCCCAAACTTTTTTGCCTTGGAATCATTCGATATTATTTTTTCAAACGTGGGACCCATGATAGCTTTCAGGGAATCCTGGGTTTTGCAGAACACACTTCAGGAATCATTGCCCCAGATTAACACCTCTACAACATATTATGGACATTTACTGGTAACTACACGTCATCCTGCATCTTTTTTCGTTTTCATTTCAGTGGGGGTAAATTTTAGTATTCAAAACATTAAGTTCTATTTAATTAATTCGAAATAAAAATGCACCACTAATATACTGCGCCATAATACACTTGTGATGAGTGTGACTAACCATGAATATAAAAATAGTGTAAATTTGTTGAAAAGTTATGATGTGAAACACGCCGAGTAGGTATCAGCTGTATTGCGGTAGGCAGCGGTATGCTGGTACCGGGTAGATATTACCGATGGTGATATAACATAATTATGAGATATAAATTGGTTTCACTCAGCTGGTCTGTTAAGTTCGATAAATACAAATAAAAGAGAAAGTGTAAATATTTATAAGAGCTACGTGGTTTTGTTTATGGGTTTTGTTATATACTAGGACGTGTGTTTTGATGCGTAAAATTGGTAATATTAATTTAATTCATTGTATTTTTGTTTTATTCTGGTGCTGATACGGTTCTTTGAATTCTATCTTGAATTTCAGCCCCTCTAAAGAAGGATCCATGTAACAGTCGACCCTGTAAATTTGACCTTAAAAAATGGTCTCAAAGATTCGACTTTTACTCGAGAATTTTCGGTAAGTCAACCCGTAATTCGACACTAACTATACATTCCGTGTGTTACTTCCGTTAATTTGTTAAATCACGCGCATACATAGATATATACATACATGCATACATACATACATACATACATACATACATACGTACATATGTATATATATATATATATATATATATATATATATATATATATAATGTATGTCTATAATTCCAAAAGAATTGACAACTTGTCATAAATTTCAATTTTTGCTTAGGATGCATTTATTTTGGCAACTGATGTCATTCTCAACTTTTTCTTTCCAATTTTTCAATTTATATATATATATATGTGTGTGTGGGGGGGGGTGTTTGTGTGTGTACATACATACATATATACATACATACATATATACATACATACATAATTTTTGTTTGTGCCAAGTGAATGGACGCTTGTTTGTGCCTGAATCTTCGTGTGTGTTTCTATGTGTTCCCCTCCGATATAAAGAATTTGGATTACCCCCACTCATCGTATCCAGTTACCTCCCGGTAATCTTAAGTCTAGTTCGAATTAACGTTGTAGTCTGAATCCAATTTCAAGTTATTCTGCATCTAACTTTACTGAAGTGATAAATTCTAACGCTTACAGTTCATGATATGTTCGTGACATTAAACAGGTGTAACATCCAAGATTCTAAACTAATCTTAAAATATGAATATAAAACAAATACCGAATTTTTAAACACCCACCAACATTTTACAACACCTTCAACAAAATAAACTTTGAAAATCAGAGATTCTCTGTATGCACTTGTTTTTTAAAAAAATACATTTTTAAATAAAACTATTTTAAAATAAAACATTTCGTAAACTTAAAACTGCCGTGCATTTTTATTTTGAATTGAAGTTTGTATTTGGAACCTTTAGTTTTTTGTACTTTCTGAAAATTTAAAACTTTTATTTCAGTTCGAATTTCTCAAAGATAAAAAAATGTATATAATCATAAAATGTATTTCAAATGCGATCGAAATACCTATTACACAGAACTAAACATATTAATGTGCATACATTTTAAATGTACACGGAATATATTTATGTAGAAAAGAAAAAGAAAATATGTTAATTACCTCCGGGAGTAATTTGAAATCGCCTTTATCCTACTGCTCGTAATCTGAACACGATTCCAAGTTATCGAGAGGTACGCTGAGTGGGGACGTATTCTGAAATCGCCATATCGGGTCTGCATTTATGGTTGCTCAGGTAAATTTGTGTTTGACACAAAGTCATCTGTCTCCTTGTATCAAAATTGTAACTTAGCGATTCTATAAATGTAGATTAAAATAAAAACTGATGTCGATACGAAGTCAATGCACCTGTATGGTCGCAGTTCAACGGAAGAAATATATATCGGTTATAAACTGCCGTTCAATCGACGCATCGAATAAAAAATAACGTGTAGAAATTATTTCGCTGACGTTGTACACGCACTCTGTTCCTTGTCGTAAAACCGGAAAGGTAGTGATGAGGTATGTGGGCCATTGGAAGCCAATAACAAACAGAAAAAGAATTCTTTTTCTGCAGAAAAAGAATTTTATAAATATACACACAAGAAAAAAAAATATATATATGACTGAACGAAAATAGATATCAATGATAAATATTGGACATGTTTGGAAATATTCCTGTATATTTCTATAAAGAAAATACAATAAAAATTTGGGTATCCGAAATATGTGTATAATTCCAAAAGAATTGGCAGCTTGTCATGAATTTAAATTTTGACTAAGAATTTTTGCTTAGGGTGCATTTATTTTGGCAACTGATGTCATTTTTAACTTTTTCTTTCCAATTTTCCAATTTTCCAATTTTTGTTTGGATAATCCATTTAATATCGTTCTTCAAGAATATACAACATTTGCACTCCTACAATAACCTTAATTCTTGAATAAATACGTTTCTCAATAAATAACATTTAAATTATTCTTTCTATGCATTAACGTATTGTATTATGTGCCTTTCATCATATCAGGTGTATATTTTATGTCAAATATATATTCTAAATACATGATGAAAGAGATTAGCTGGGAAGAAAGTAGCTCTGAGCACGATGCAACTGTGAGGTAATTTGAATATGCGTTCTCTTACAAAGATTCTGATTGACCAATGCATTGTATCCTTCGTATTCCATTGAAAAATGTTCATGTAAAGACCTTCATCAACGAGGGAGAAGAGTTAATTCACGATAGCGTAAACTAAAAACAAAGAAAAATGTTCTTATTTACCGGAGACGGAACTTGATCGATACATCAGAAACTCGTTATACAAAAGTAAGAAACACTACAGATCACGTTTGAAACCTGTCTGTAACTGACGATGCTCTTATTTACAAAGTACCATCAAATATAGACTTTCAAAATATAGTAAAGAAAGAAATCACCCCGATGGAATGTAAACTGAGAAATTAAATATTTGTGTTAAAATATTCTATTTACTCCGTCTCGCTAGAAATGCTCATATCTTACTTCCATTAATTCGATATCTAATGCAAAACTTTTCATTGAGTTGATTCCTCTAATAAGATCAATTCTTGAATAAAACATTCATTATGAAGATGTATATTATCAGAGATCGAACGTTTGTCTCTAACCCAACACAGGCCCTAAATGTATTTAGATGATATAGAAAGCACAACGCATTGCTGAGTATTACAACAGGCATAGAGAAATAAAATTGCTCAAATGAAAACCCAATTGTATTAGCGAGAAGTAGTTTGTGTTACAACAGGAAGCTCCAAAACTTCACAATCCGTATTATAGCATAAATAATCAACTCCCAAACATCCAGATACACATACAACACTCTTATACACTATTCTACAAAAACTATCTACCGAGAGAAAAATATTAAATTCCAAAAACAAAACATATTCTCGCCATAGGGAAATCGTCTGATTGGGGAAGTTGTTATGGGAACCCTACAACCAATGACTTTATTGGCTATTTTTCAGAAAATACATATGAAATAAAAATGCATGTTAGATTTTTCTCTTACTTTACTGCAATTATATAAAAAAAAAAAACACATATATCTTCACAGACAATATACTCTGTTTAATGTCTTCAGAGATTTTATAGCTCCACATGGCATGACTATATTTGCATGAATGGCATCCCACGGCGATGCAAGCTTAGTGATTGATCATTACAATAAACTGCTCACAAACCTTGAGCAATGTTATAAAAAACCTTATGCCAGCCATATAAAAAAACCTTATGCCAGCCTTATAACAATCTTCTAGTTTTGATCAAACCATATGCCTGCATCTCTTTAATAACTGCTTAGAAAAAAAATCGAATTTAAATTATCTCTAAATTACATTTCTTGTATTAACCAGCGGGGCAGGAACAAAATGGTTTCAGGATATTAAGAAAAAGATCTTAAAATTTACCATTAAAGGGTAGCTACTAAAAATAATTGTTAAATCCCATGCGTAAAGAAATCCGCACTTTGGTTTTGAAATTATATTTTGCAGCCAGTTTCACATTTTATGTAGCTCATTAGTAAAATATTTTTGGCGTTAATCAACAAGTAATAAAATTAACACTCCGCTGTATTTATGTAATAACTGATACTGCTATAATTTAATTGTTCGTGGAAAAACTGTCAAAGCTACAAATTCTGGCATTCTCATCGGTATAATTAGCGTCATGTCTCATAAGCCATACATCGTAATTTCGTTTTATAACTTTTGGTGACATATAAATGTATTTTAATATTTTTCAGCGGCATGTGTGATAATTACGTTAATAAATTCTCATTCTAAACTCAATATGTGCGTATAAATCGTTAACCAAACCTTATATATGCTCACTGAGATTGAAAAAAAAATTATATATATATATATATATATATATATACATATATATATTATTTTATTCTTTTACTTGTTTCAGTCATTTGAGTGCGGCCATGCTGGAGCAGCAGCTTTAATCGAACAAATCTACCTCAGGACTTATTTTATTTTTTTGTAAGCCTAGTACTTATTTTATCGGTTTCTTTTGCCGAACGGTTAAGTTACGAGGACGTAAACCCATCCACATCTGTTGTGAAGCGATGGTGGGAGGACGAAGACAGACACACAAACACACACACACGCACACATAAATTTGTGAGTGCGTGTGTGTGTGTGTACGACGGACTTCTTTCAGTTTCCGTCTACCAAATCCACTCACAAGGCTTTCCGCGGCGCGATGCTACAGCAGAAGACACTTGCCTAAGGTGCCACGCGGTGGGACCGAACTTTGGAACCATGTGGTTGAGAAGCGAGCTTCTTACCACACAACCACTCCTGCTTCTTATATATTTTATTTCCCTGAGTTTGGTTTATATGTATTGTCTTTAAGGTGGTTGCCCTCTAGCCTTAGATTAGCCTTGACTGAAGAAAATTATGATCGATAGACTACTGTGTCTTTCTCGAGTGAGTGGAGGCGCAATGGCCCAGTGGTTAGGGTAGCGGACTCGCGGTCATAGGATCGCGGTTTCGATTCCCAGACCGGGCGTTGTGAGTGTTTATTGAGCGAAAACACCTAAAGCTCCACGAGGCTCCGGCAGGGGATGGTGGCGAACCCTACTGTACTCTTTCACCACAACTTTCTCTCACTCTTACTTCCTGTTTCTGTTGTGCCTGTAATTCAAAGCGTTAGCCTTGTCATGCTGAATATCCCCGAGAACTACGTTAAGGGTACAGGTGTCTGTGGAGTGCTCAGCCACTTGCACGTTAATTTCACGAGCATGCTGTTCCGTTGATCGGATCAACTGGAACCCTCGACGTCGTAAGCGACGGAGTGGCAACAACTTTCTCGAGTATTGCGTGTGTATTACATTATGTACTTCCCGTATATATTTCGAAGGAGATTTACTTACTATATCTAGCAAGTCTAGCTTCTACATTGAGGCTAGGTTCGTGTGTTCAAACTGTTCGCATATTGGTGCATACTACGTTTAGAGCGTCATGTAATTCCTTTAGATTTCATTGTTTTCTAAATTCAATGAGTAGGTCATACATGTGATAGAACAACAAGACTCTTACATGTAATAATCAACGAGAAAGTGTATTAATAATAGAGTAATTAAACAAATAACATTTTAAATTGCTTAGTAAATAACAATATATTGACAGATGAGAAAATGATTTATACAATGACATCATACGGATGTGAAAAAAGGTCATATTTTGTTCAATATCTTTAATAAAACAATGCAACAAGACAGCATTAAATCAATCATTCATTGAAGTTTAGTCTTCCTTGGAAATTGTTATTAATTCTTTCCTTTTGTGTTTTCGAATTTTCTGGCATATTTTGTTATGTGACATATTTTCTCCTGATTGCATTCGATTGCTACTGGAAATAATTGAACTCTTTATAATTCTCTCACAACTTCTCTATAAACATTTCTTTGTTTCACTTCTCAGTCCCTGATTTTCTAATACTTACATCCAAATATGGGATGCTATGTGTTTAATACCAACTAACAAGGTGACCTCTACGTGGATGTTATACTGGTTAGAAATAACAGCTATTTCTCCGTAAAATTACTATTTGCTGCCTTTCAGATTGGAAGGGCACATTATATAATATAGTCCTAGTGACACTCTGGAGGAATGGTCCTCTTCATTGTGGGTAATTTTTGAGCCAAACCAAAAACAAGTCCGCTAATACCTTGTGAATGGAGTTTCGCAGTGAAAACCTTTAGGGAACACACACACACACACAAACACACACACACACACACACACACACACACACACACACACACAAACACACGCATACGGACGCACACATATACACGAGCACGCATACACACAGGTACGCGTATGTGTAGTACGTATGTATATTGATATGTAAGTGTATATAATTGCGTGTTCGTGTTTGTATGTATGCATACTGAATGTGAAACTGAATATGTGACTTACCGGGTTTCACCGCTAATAAGTAAATATGATTATGAATACTATATATTAAGTTGTATTTCTACTCTTTGCCGCACTAAGGTCACTCCATTTTAACGTGTCTAGTGATAATTATTGCTAGATTCGGTGTTATATATATATATATATATATATATATATATATATATATATATATATATATATATATATATATATATATAGTGAGAATTTACAAATAAACAAAAGACGAAGACGAATACAACAAACAGATGTATTAGTTTAACGCTCAGGAAGTGAGAAAGTCTTTTACGCTTCGAGCCTACGCTCTTCCACAGAAAAGAACACAGAAAATAAACAGGAAGAGAAAATAGAAAAAGGTTTAGTGGCTAGCGATCTATCATGGCGATATATATATATATATATATATATATATATATATATATATATATATATATATATATATATATATATATATATATATATATATATATATATATATATATATATATATATATATATATATATATATATATTGGCGAAGGCGTGGCTGAGTGGTAAGAATCTTGCTACACAACCTTATGGTTCCGGGTTCAGTCCCACTGCGTGGAACCTTCGAAAGTGTCTTCTGCTATAGCATCGGGCCGACCAAAACCTTGTGAGGGAATTTGGTAGAGGGAAACTGAAAGAAGCCCGTCGTATATGTATATATGTGTGTGCGTCTATATCCACCCCGTCCTCGTTTGATAGTCGATGTTGGTGTGTTTACATCCCAGACGTTTAGTGGTTCAGCAAAAAGAGACTGATAAAATAAGTACTAGGCTTACAATTTCTTCGACCAAAGGCGGTGCTCCAGCATGGCCTCAGTCAAATGATTGAAACAAGTGAAAGGATGTATATATTATTAGATTGAAGGTTCGATTCACGGACCGAGCGGCGTGTTGTATTCTTGAGCAAAACACTTCATTTCACGTTGCTTGAATAACCCTGCGGCAAACTGGCTTTGAGATCAGGGAGAATGTTAGCCTGGTCACCTTGACAGCGAAATGGTCGGGAAGATTCGACAATGGTTCGACAGCTAAAACTTTGCGAAGCGCACTGTGTCCAGGAGGCGCCATCCGATAATCTGGTCAATCACGTGATATCTCTTTTACTCTTTTACTTGTTTTAGTCATTTGACTTCAGCCATGCTGGAGTACCGCCTTTAGTCGAGCAAATCGACTCCAGGACTTATTCTTTGTAAGCCGAGTACTTATTTTATTGGTCTCTTTTCCCGAACCGCTAAGTTACGGGGACGTAAACACACCACCATCGGTTGTCATGTGATGTTTGGGAGACAAACACAGACACACAAACATATACACACACATACATACATATATACGTTCATATACGACGGGTTTCTTTCAGTTTCCGTCTACCACATCCATTCACAAGGCTTTGGTCGGCTCGAGGCTATAGTAGAAGACACTTGCCCAAGGTAACACTCAGCGGGACTGAACCCGGAACCATGTGGTTGTTAAACAAGCTACTTGCCACGCAGTCACATTATTTGTTTTTTTATGATCAGTTATAATAAAAACAATTTTATATTAATCTGATGGGTTACTCTATATTTCTGTAGAGTATAGTTTTATTATTCCTATATGAGAAGGCTGTTGACAGTGACTTCGAAGTTTCGACCAGCTAAGCCATGGTCTACCCCATATTCATTCTACTCCATACGCGCTTTGAGTACTCATACGAATTATAGTATTTCTGGTCGATATTATTCTATACACATCTCGAACGAAATCCTTCGAGAAATATATTATATATACAGTGCCGGACCATCAGAATACTTATCATATCCGACGCTATTCTTCAGCATTCGAGATATTATAAATCATATGAAACAATAAGATATATAAAATAGTTTATATTCCTTGAAATTGTGCCATTTAGTCATTAGAAGTGTTTTATAAATTTTGTTTACAATATGAAATTCTCAATAACATTTATATTTCACTAACACAATATTTAGATAGTCCTAAGTGTTTTCGAGGATTACTTTTCTTAGCTATAATTCTCAAAACGCATTTATAGTTTTTTTTAAAATTCTTTCTCAAATTGTAATACATGATGTTAATATTGAATTTGTTTATCATCAAATTCTCTTTTTTACCGATTATTTTTTTCAGTTAACTTTTCTACATACATCGCAGAATGCTTTTTTTTTTAATTTTATTTTCTAGTTATACTTGTTACTTCTGTATTTCTTCCAGCATTTTACACTATCAATGAAATCTTTCTTTTTACTCATTTTTACCTTTTTCTTCATGTTTTCCTTGTTGTTCTTGATGTTTGTTTTTTTTTACCGTTACTGTTGCTACTGTTCCATTTCATCTTTCCGCCTACTTCATCCAGTTCATCATTATCACCAACGATCATTATGATGATGATGATGATGATGATGATGGCGCGAAGATGATGATAATTTCGATGATGATGATAAGAATGATGGGAAAGATGATTATGACGATGGCGATGACTATGATGATGATGATGACATAAAATGATGATCATTAACATCAATGCTATTATTATTACCATAAACATCACCATTATTACTGTTTTTGTTATTATCACTACTACTACTACTACTACTACTACTACTACTACTACTACTACGACTACTCTACTGCTATTACTATTATTATTATTGTTATTATTAATGTTATTATTATTATTATTACTATTATTATTATTATTATTATTATTATTACAGTTATGCGAATAAATAAAATATAACATTATTTTTAAAATTTGGCTTCTTTTTTTTTCCTTCGGTTGAGAACGTTGAATATGTGCATAAATATGTGTGTATGTCTATATATATATATATATATATATATATATATATATACATGCATACATTCACACACATACACACACACACGCACACATACACAGACGTATATATATTTATATAAAACACCTTTATTTTCTTTGGAGTTGTTTCATTCCTCCTTACCATGCCAAATCTCACCACCAGCAGTTGTGAGAAACTCTGCAGATGGTAGCGTAATATATCTATTTGAAACACATAAAAATATAAACCAAATGACAATCTTTTAAGGGAGTTTTTTTTCTCACTCCTTCCCAACTAGTGCGTTTCTTTGGTTTTTAAACTAACAGTATTTCTTCCTATATTCACCTGCTTCTTCTCATTACTTTCTGTATACATTTATACGTAATATTTTTCTTTTACTTACTTGCTTCAAACAACAGGAAATGTTACTTTCATTATAAAATTCAATCTTCTATATCCCTTTCTTTCTCTTATTTCTACTCCCTTTCTGTTATTTTTCTATCTAATGTTGATGCATGCCTTTCTCATAACTGCTAAGCATTTATCATGTTTATCATAGTTATCTCATGTAACACATTTAGATTATAGATCTTGAATCTCACAAGACAAAAAAATAATAATAATAACACAGAGTGTAATACAGAGACTTTCGAAAAGTCTGAATCCTCACAAATACCGCACAACTGCTCGAAAAAGAAAATGTCACAGTGACTCAGTTACTGGACAGTATGTAATGTATGGTGTAGAAAAGATAGCATTCTATATTCTGATATTAGTGAATCTATGCATAAGTCAAATAGATAGACAGCAGATTTGCAAACCCACCACCCATGCAACAACATCATGTTCTATCTCATCATTGTAGTTAGACGATAACTAAAGGCTTGAAACGTCGGCTTCTTCAGTCATCATAAACAATTCCATTAACTCACATACGTGTTTGAGATCTACAATGTTATCAGTAGATCAGAGTAGGCGATATTTAGTGCATTGCCGAGTCATAAATATTATAGGCATTTTGACTAAAAGTATCAGTGTCTTGTCTCACGGTGTGTTTTCTTGTTCATTCTTTTTCTTTTTTTTCTTTTTTTTTTTTTGTAAGGTTAACCTGATGAGGCACATTAGAAACCATCTGGTCCTCAATCAATAAGTGATCAATGTTTCATACTTATAAAATAATTTGGGCACGTGGAAAAGTATCAAAGATGGATAATTGCTTTTAGCATACTGTTAGCATTGCCATCATCATCATTATCAACCCATCTCCACCATCTTTACTCCATTATCGTTACTGTCATCCCTATCATCATCATCGTCGTCATCGTCGTCGTTATCGTCGTCGTCATCAACATCGTCATCGTCATCACCGTCATTTTCTGGCAACCCCATTCGAAACAGGCTCCCAACTCCCTAGAGCGAACGATTCTACATTAGCGCAACAAGGTCTCGCACTTCAGATTCCAAAAACTACGATGATGATATTTGGTTAGGAGACCTTGCTCTAATTCCTACCAGCTGACGGGAATATCCAACGTACAAATGATGATGCTATCTTATCTTTCACAGTAAAGAAGTACCCGGTACTCGACAAATCATACTGGAAGTTGTCTCTGTGTTTAAGAAATGAATGATGAAGCCCCATGAATTTGTTGTAGAGCTGGATGTGCTTTCCACAAAACATGTAGCCTACGATCGTATAATCGTTCCTAAGCCTTGTAGGAAATGTCATCAGAGCCAAACAGAACAAGTGGCACAATAAGAACGCGGAAGATATCGATTTTAATTTAGGTCTCCTAATATTGGCTGTTTGTGGTTAGAGCAGCGGACTCACGGTCGAGGGTTCTCGGGTGCGAACCTCAGACAGGGCGATGTGTGGCTCCGGCAGAAGGTAATGACGAAATTATGCTGACTCTTTCGCCACAACATTCTCTCACTCTTTCCTCCTGCATCTAGCAGCTCATCTGAGACAGACCAGCGTCCCGTCCAAGTAAGGGAACCTATACACCAATAAAACCGGGAAACCGGCCCTTATTAGCCAGGCATAGTTCGAGAAGGAACAAACAACAATATTGGCTATTTTATTCCAAGTTATCCATGCTTTTATCGCTTTAGTCATTAGATAAGGACAAACTATATAACATTATTCCAGTTAATTTCTTTGACGATGGATATTGATGTATTAATATTTCGTTTCGTCGGTGGTTGTTTACCGCAAAGATTCCGGTGATTGAGCAAACCTGACATCAAATATATTCAGACTATGAAACATTAGCCTGTAACATAGACACTATGTACTTTTTATGGTGGTAGGTGTAATATGAGAAACATTTTCGTGTTACTCCTAGCAAGTCAAGTAACGATATAGGTGTCCCTCTTTGTCTTATCACGCTTTTATTCTTGCTTTCTTTTATTATTCGAGGAGGTTATTCACCAGAATGTTTCTGTTTTGGATTATCTAAGCAAGTGGTGGAGGCGCAATGGCCCGGTGGTTAGGGCAGCGGACTCGCGGTCATAGGATCGCAGTTTCCATTCCCAGACCGGGCGTTGTGAGTGTTTATTGAGCGAAAACACCTAAAGCTCCACAAGCGAGGCTCCGGCAGGGGATGGTGGCGAACCCTGCTGTACTCTTCCACCACAACTTTCTCTCACTCTTACTTCCTGTTTCTGTTGTGCCTGTAATTCAAAAAGCCAGCCTTGTCACACTCTGTGTCATGCTGAATATCCCCGAGAACTACGTTAAGGGTACACGTGTCTGTGGAGTGCTCAGCCACTTGCACGTTAATTACACGAGCAGGCTGTTCCTTTGATTGGATCAACTGGAACCCTCATCGTCGTAAGCGACGGAGTCCCAACAACAACTATCTAAGCAAGTGTTTGCGAACGCTATGACAAATCTATCTTCGGAAAGTGTGTCCGATTCCCGGACCAGGCTGTGTTGTCTTCTTGAGCAAAACGCTTTCTTTCTCGTTGCTCCAGTTCATTCAGCTATAGAAATGATTTGAGGCATCACTAGTACGAAGCTGTATCGGCCCTTGCCTTTCTCTCGGATAACATCAGTGATATGCAAGGGCTACTGCTGATCTTCCATAAAAAACAACCTTGTTCCCGGACTTGTACCTCGGTGGGGAACTTTCCAGGCGCAATCCCATGGTCATTCATGACCGAAGAGGGGAGTGATTTTACTTTATTCCATATGAAAAAGTATAAACATTATAAATAACCCTACGTTGTAAATGACAAGCTATAAACTTAAGCCAGTATTCACTGATATCACACCCTACAATCTTAGGAAGGAGACTTTCTACATACAGTATGCCCGACAAGAGATAACACAAGAGGACCTCGTTTGAGTACCTTTCAGCAATAACAACATATTTTTCATATACTAACATGACTGCCAGAGTAGAGTAATTCAGATGGATAGAAATAATAGCAAAATCACCCTCGGATCTCAACGACAAAAAATAAAATACCATACAAGAGAACGTAGGGAGGGATATATTGAAGATTCGACAGAGAATCAGTGATGTTTATTCCGGTTCTCTGCGCTTTCGTTGAACTCACCCCGATATAAACTTTTAATTCTTTGGAGGTTCATAAATAAAATACCAATCTACGGTTGCCCTTTCTTTCCTTTCTCTGTCTCTCTTTCTTTCTCTCATTTTCTTTCTCGACTAATTCTCTTACTCTCTCTCTCAGCATTGTCTATAGCCAACAACTTGGTGGTTTCTGCAAGAAATATATCCAGACTAAGGCAACGGAACATCACATTTCAAACGCTTTGAGGGTCTAAAATAAGTACCATTCGAATACTGGCATCGATTAGTCGACTTACCCCTCTTCCAAAATTGCTGGTCTCATGCAAAAATTTGAATCAATTATTATTATTGCGCAGGATGCAGCGAGCTAGGACAATCGTTAGCACACCAAAATGCTATGAAAACGTTTCACTTGATACACAGTTACTTGTGCAAAAAGTCAATAATATCCGTTTGTCGTCGTGGAGACAAACATAGAAGTTGTTCTAAATACATTGTGCAAAACAAAGAAAAGATTAAATCATATGTTTGCACGAAAGGGAATGAACAATATAAGCACAAGCTAAGGAGTATGTCTCCAAGCCGCATATCGACCTGCTATATTGGGTAATATACGAAAATACAAAGGATCAAACATGGAATGCCATAGATTATTTTCATTCTGATCACAGGTTAACTTTTCTCTTTCGTTGATCACTGATCATATCATTATTCAATCATAGATCAATATTTAATCACTCATTGAATATATGTTTCATCACCCATTGTTCATAAATCTACACTCGCTTTTTAATCAAAAGTTTATATTACCTATTGATCATTGACCTAATCGACCATTGGCCATAATTTTAGTGGCCATCTGATCATATATTTAATCACTCGTTAGTCATAAGACAAATCACTATTTAACCATAGATCAGATCACAATAATCAGATCTGATTATTTCTCTAATCTGCTATTGACCATAGGCCTAATCCCCCATTGCAGCTATTAACTATATGTCTAATCTATAGATTATAGAGAAATGCTGCCAAGTAATTTTTTCCGCTGCGCTAACAAATATGCCAAATCGCCGTCTTTATAATAGATTTCAGATGTTGACACACGGCCAGCAATCTTGAAAGAAATGGTAAGTCCATTACATCGACGCCAATGCTCATCTGGTACTTATTTTGTTGATCCCAAAAGTAAAAAAGACAAGGTAAACTTCGGCAGCGTTTGAAAAAAGAGCGTAAAGACGGACGGAATACTGTTAAGCATTTTGGTGTGCTAACGATTGTCCTAGCTCGCTGCATCCTGCGCAATAATAATAATTGATTCAAATTTTTGCATGAGACCAGCAATTTTGGAAGAGGGGTAAGTCGACTAATCGATGCCAGTATTCGAATGGTACTTATTTTAGACCCTCAAAGCGTTTGAACTTAGAACGTAAAGACAGATGAGATAACGCTAACGATATGCTAACGCTTCTGCCAGCTCACCGCCCTACTGTGCAATAATAATGCTGGTTTCAAATTTTGACACAAGGCCAGCAATTTCGAGGGTGGGTGCTACTC
>NC_142930.1:154924006-154929006 GCF_046866305.1 Octopus bimaculoides | reverse complement strand
CATTCTTCTCTTTTCTTTAATTATTCACGCATTTCTTTAATTAATCCTTTCTTTCTTTCTCTCTCTCTCCTTGAATTTGTTGCATTCACTTTTCTTTCCCTCTCTCTTTTATTCCTTTTCTCTTACTTTCAACTATTTTTCTGTTCCATTTATGTCTTCAAACAAGCTTACTTTCAATCATTTTGCTTTTCTTCAATTTTTCATTCATTCAATGTTTTACTCTTTCTTTCCATTCGGCTGTTTACATTTTATCAATTTATATAATACATTTTATTCCTTCGTCCTTGTCCCTGTTTTAACATCCCCTTTCCATTCCAGCCTCAATATCTTTCGCTTTCTACAAACTAAAAGTGCTCTCCTCCAGTCTCTCTAATCTTATCTCTCTCTCTTTCTTTATGCTCTATGTATCTATCAATATATTTTCTTACATTAGTCGCCTGGTTCTCATCTATCACGATTGCTAGAGATATAAGGGGAAATAACCATTAATAGTTTTAAATTTAATAGCTGCGTGTTATAATTGAACGAGGTATGAAGACAAAGAGGACGAAAGTCTTTAAAACAAAAGAAAAAAAAAGATACGCAATAGAAACAGAGTGTAGGTGAAGAAAGAGAAAAAGAGAGAGACAGGCAGAGAAAAATAGGGACAAAAAAATAAGAAAAACGAAATATAGAAAACGAAAGTGACACAATCAGTAACGTGAGATAGAGTGACAGAGAGAAAAATGGAAAATACCATACAAGAAAACAACAAACGTAGTAACCAACTACAACAGCAAAACAAAAAGAAAAACGAAAGTGAAACGAATTCACTTACAAAAAGGGGGAGAGGGCGTAGTTCTCGAGTCAATAGCACAACATGAATTATCATTATTGCTGTTGTTGATGTTTTTCATTATTATTATCATTATTATTATTATTATTATTATTATTATTATTATTATTATTATTATTATTATTATTATTATTATTATTATTATTATTATTATTATCTATAATATGCATTCCATCTCCAATATAGCAATCGGCTTAGAGGCGGATAAGGACGGGTTTATATTAATGCTAGGATTATTCTGTATTTCTCCTCATTTGTCAATCTGACTGTTGTAAATAGATCTGGTTTCACCCAAGAATGCTTCTACTCGCCCACCCCGATCACACACACACACATACAGCCACATACGCACATCTATATACGCATGCAAAATTGTACGTATATTCATCAGCACAAGAGTCATTGAAATAACTTACACAGTTACACAGAATTACGCATACACTTACCAACACACAAAAACACACACATAACATGTGCACACATACATATGTATATATATATATATTTGCATTTATATGTGTATATATATATATATATATATATATATATATATATATATATATAAGCAATGTGTGTGTATATATATATATATATATATAACGATGTCTTTGTTTTGACATCAGGATATATATATATATATATATATATATATATATATATATATATGTATATATATATGTATATATATATATATATATATATATATATATATATATATATATATATATATATACACACATATATATATATATATATATATATATATATATATAACGATGTCTTTGTTTTGACATCAGGATATATATATATATATATATATATATATATATACCCTGATGTCAAGACAAGAACCTCATTATTGAGAGGAGGTATTGTGATAATAATGAATTCAGGTATTAACAGTTAATTTTATATTGCCATTCTATCTGTCCATCCATCCTTTAATCCTTCGTTTCATCGATTTATTGATCTATCGATCTATCCATCCATGAATCATGCGTACATACATATATACATATAATCCTAGATATTTCCTTTATACACACACACAAACGCACGCACACAGTATATAAGTATGTATTTTATAGCGGTTTGTTTGTGCATATCTATAAAATAATGATATACATCGTGTTAGAATGTTGATAGCCTGTGAAAACGCATATAAACTTATAAAGAAGCATATAAAATCCAAGGGAAATTGAATGGGTTCAGTTTCGTTGGGCTGGAGAGTGAGGAATCCAACGTTTCGGATTAAGATTCTTCGACTGGACGTTCAAATAACCGAAAGACAGAGTGAATCAGTTGAACGATAGCACCAAGGAATGGTCAACGAAGAAATGCAGTGAATGTTAATTGGTGGAATGTATTTGAAAGGTGTAAATGTAAAGTAGAGAAAGAGAGAGAGCGAGAGAGACCGAGGGAGAGAGGAAGGGAGAAAAAAGATGGAGAAAAAGAGAGAGCTAGTTGGTGTGAGTGATTAATAGCAAGAGATTAATTACATTTTTCAGTCATTAAGCTGCAGTATTGCTAAGGCACTACCTTGATGGATAGAGTAGAGCAAATGAATCCCCGTGTTTATTTCTAAATCTGATACATACTCTCTTCTGCTGAACCGCTAGCTTGTGGAGACGCAAACAAATGCTTAATACAAGTAACACTGGAAACGGTTAAGATCAATGGAAACCTGTAAGAATTTATCTTTCAAGCCAGTAAGTACTTGTGTGGGTGTTGTGTCGACGCCCCCAGGCGATGAAGTGGTATCTCCCAAGCCATATCAATAGAAGTAGTCTGGCCGTGGTAGGTGTGTTGAGTAGCAGTCGAGTAGCAGTTGTGTAACGGTTGAGTAGAGATCATTCGAAGGTGCTAGGTAGCAGTAGCTTGAGACATAACAGTGGGTGCGTTGGGTGGGTGTTGGGGTGGGGTGGGTGGGGTGGGGTGGGATGGGGTGGGTGGGGGTCTGTGGGTGTGATGCGTGAGAGAGAGTCTGTGAGTGTGCGTGCGCACATGCGAGTAAGTATATGTGTGTGCTGTCTGTGCGTTGCAGGGATGTAAAGGAAGGTGTGTTAAAATAATTGTGTCTCATCTCAGCCCAAGGTCAGCAATTTTGAAGGGACGGACAGTTGACGGTAACACCGAGACCTCCGCAGTACTTGACTGGCACTTTGTTTCATCGACCTCGAAAGGCATGGAAGACAACGATGAACTCAGTATGATTTTAACTCAGGCCTTAAAGAATTGTAGTTTGCGTATGAGAAACGTTGTATTGCGTTTTGTATGCAAAAGAATTGCACACAGTATGCACAGAGATATGGCATATGCCTTTAGCCATAGCCATTTCGGTCGAATGTGCTTGGCTTTGCGGCATGTATCATGCTTCTACGAACTGTTTTATGTGTCTGTCTAGTCGCATACAAATATAGATAGGCAGAGTCTTCAACCTTTCATCTTGGTCCAACAGAATATTAAGGATATGGTCGCTTGAAGGACAGTGAATTAAAGCCTTACTTGGGCGGTACTCAGTTTCAGCTGAGAAGATTTAAATAACATGGAATTGAGATAATATTGTGCAGCATTGCTCAACTGCAAATTTGAGTCATAGAGCCCTCAGTAATATGATCTTGTGCTCAACACACTAACCACGCGGCCATGTGTTTTCACATATTCATACACACACAATAAAAAGACCAACAACAACAACAACAAAGTGTAAACAAATACAGACCATACGGCAACAGAATAATTGAAATTTATATTTATCATAAGGACACACGAAGCGCCTACCTGCTAGAAAGTGGAATTACAACCCTCAACCACCAATGACACTGAAAACTTTGACAGATAACAATAGGTCGGCGCTTCGTGTGCCCTTATAAAAGATATACATTTTAATTGTATAGCTATTTAACGCCTGCAGCCACATATATTATTATTGTTGTTATTATCAATTTATATTTACCGCAAATAGTAATAACAATACAGTTATTGATATTTCTAAGTCTCTCTAAAGGAGACTACGGCAGCGGTACTGGAAATTAATAGTTATCGCCAAGCCAACATGGCAGTCCCAAAATTAGGACGAATGCTGCCGTGAATTAGCTCCAAGAGGCCATCGCCTCTAGTTAGCCATGTGACACACGAAACCTGTGTCCTTTATAACCTTCGAACAGGGGAGGTCAGCAGCTTTCCCTTGCTGGTTTGCCATCTGCAGACTAGACTAGACTAGTAATAACAATAATATCATTTTAAATACTTCTTTATGTATATTTACCCCTTATTATTAATATATTTACAGTGAAGTTATTCTGAATACGGATATATATATATATATATATATATATATATATATATATATATATATATATATATATATTGGGTTGGCAACTAAGTTCCCGCCATTCTTTTTAATTTTGGAATTTATTGCGCTTTTAAATTTTGGAATCTAATTTTTACGAGAATTCTAATTTTGAATTATTTTAGAATCTATTTTGCTTTTTGTTGTTTTTTTCTAGATAATTTTAGTTAGTTTTTGTTTATTTTCAGATCATTAAAATGGAATGTCATTTTCGACAGGTCCTTCTTTTTGCTTTTAATCAAGGTTCTAAGGCCACAAAAGTTGCTTACAACATTTGTGATGTGTATGGAGAGCGCGCCATAGCCCTGTTCTTTCCTCTTCCTTTGATTATTTTACTTTAGGCATTTGTATTCCATCCGATGAAGCTCCATGTAAATAGATCGAACGTTATAAAGATGGCGAATATTATTTTCGAAATTCTCTTTGTTAGCACCGATTGACATTGACAACCAAAACAGCCGTAAGAAATGTTATGTAATGTTATGATATGTTTTGTATTAAAAAATAATTAACCGATGTTGGTCAATTTGTTTGTTGATCAAAAGTTTTCTCCATTTTCTGCTTATTTAAATATATATATATATATATATATATATATATATATATATATATATATATATATATATATATATATATATATATATATATATATATATATATCCATATGTGTGCATGTACACATATATATCTAGATGTTTGAATTGGTAATTCTATAAATATAATATATAACATGTACATAGGCGTAGGAGTGACTGTGTGGTATGTAGCTTGCTTACGAACCACATGGTTCCAGGTTCAGTCCCACTGCGTGGC
>NC_142930.1:154881506-154914006 GCF_046866305.1 Octopus bimaculoides | reverse complement strand
AACAGTGTAAAGGCAGTGTAAAGCAGAGAGAAAAGAGCTTTACTTGATTCAATGCTCACAACAAGGACAGATGATAAGATGGGAAGAGCACGTAACAGCAAGAAAAATGAGCTGGAATGAAATATGTATGTGGAGTACATCACGACTAAAATGTTTGATTCATTCATTCTATGATGTTTTGCCATCCTCTACAAACCTTGTGAGATGATGGAAGGTATCAAAGAGTGATAAATCCAGATGCGAGGAAGTAGGAAACACTGAAACATATTCTTTCCATATTCTTAAGGCGGCGAGCTGGCAGAAACGTTAGCACGGCGGGCGAAATGCTTAGCGGTATTTCGTCTGTCTTCATGTTCTGAGTTCAACTTTCGCCGAGGTCGCCTTTGCCTTTCATCCTTTCGGGGTCGATAAATTATGTACCAGTTACGCACTGGGGTCGATGTCATCGACTTAATCCCTTTGTCTGTCCTTGTTTGTCACCTCTGTGTTTATCCCTTTGTGGGTAATAAAGAAATAAGAAACATATTCTTTCCAAGTGTACACTGGGGTTGGATAGATATACTTGGAGACAAAATCTGGTTCTTAATGTTCTCTTCTATGCTTCATGGAATTAAGTTGCGCTAATCAACAATCGTAACAAACCACAGGAAAAAAAAATAGCTGGACATTTCATCCTCAGGAATGCCCATAGGACAGCAGATCTGTTTGAAGAAGAAAATTCTAATTAACGATGGAAAGTAGAATGGCTGTTTCCATCGTTAATTAGAAAATGGTTGCAGATTTACCATTGTGCCAAAGATTCTTCCCCATTTTAGATACAATGAAACCAAATATTATCATGTGGTGTAAGGAAAAAAAAGTGATAGATCTGGTTGAGTTGATGAAGATAACATGGACACCGTTCGGATTCGAAAGATTGACTGACATCAACACCTCCACCTCCTCGAGAAATATGAAGACGCAGACTGAAAAGCAGAACATAATCCAATCAAAGTTGGAAATAGAGGTTTCATTGGAAGCAATATGAGGCGATGGCAGTTGTCACTGCGCCTAACTCAGTGTAAAGCGTATATTATCACGAGAGACAGCCAGACTACAGTGGAGAAGGAAAGTCGCTGGATTAGGCTAAAGAGTGTCGATGAGAAATGGCTAGAAGAATATTTAGTGCAGCCTAACAACCAGTCGATCTAATAAGTGTGGCCTTAGCTCAGTGTGGGGTACCAGTGCACAATGAAACAGTAGAGAAGAAGCCGGCATGTGTTCGATACGAAGAGCTTTAAATTGGTAAGATTTGAGTCTGCAAGTTGTTTGCAGATAATCATACTGAAATATACACAGCTCACTCAAACACACATTCATCGATACAATAATACACAATCACTCACTAACACATGCATACATACACATATACGGCCACACATACACATACACAGGGACACAATGACACACACAGACATACACACACATATGTATATACTTAAAAAATAAATATATGAGTCGACTGTATTTTACTAATCCTTGAAGGTCTAGTAAAGCAACCCCTGTATCTATACATTTTTTCAAAGTGTGGTATTTATCATACCGCTTTTTACCAAACGACGGCGTCACGCTCTTGTGAGTGAACCAACACTGCTTGTCAAGCGATAGTTCGGACAAATACAGACGCAAAGTGACATCGATATACTTTAATAAACGCATATAATTAACTATAAATTCATAGACACGACGAACTTCCATATAGTTTTCCCCTCTACCAAAATTACTAACAAGGAGTGGCTGTGTGGTAAGTAAGTTTGTTTACCAACCACATGGTTCTGGGGTTCAGTCCCACTGCGTGGCACCTTGGGCAAGTGTCTTCCACTATAGCCTCGGGCCAACCAAAGGCTTGTGAGTGGATTTGGTAGACGGAAACTGAAAGAAGCCCGTCGTATATATGTATGTGTGTGTGTGTGTATATGTTTGTGTGTCTGTGTTTGTTTCCCCACATCATCGCTTGACAACCGATGGTGGTGTGTTTACGTCCCCGTAACTTAGCAGTTCGGGAAAAGAGACCGGTAGAATAAGTACTAGGCTTCCAAAGAATAAGTCCTAGGGTCGATTTGTTCGACTAAAGGCGGTGCTCCAGCATGGCCGCAGTCAAATGACTGAAACAAGTAAAAGAGTAAGGTATTGCTCGGCATGTGGTTATAATAGAAGGCATTTGGCCGAGGTGACGCACAGTGATACTGAACCCGAAACCACGTAGTTGTAAATCTTACTTCTTAAGCACACAGCCATGCCAGTATCTATATCAATATACAACCATACTATATCCATGTTCTATCAAATAGTCATTAATTTTTAAGCACGAATATTACACTGTACTGTAGTTATGATTAAAGACAAGTACATTCATAGATACACAAATACACATACATATTGTCATACCTAGATATGTTGTATAACGGTTATGCAACACTACGCGTATTACCACGTAACCGTTATATGAATCTCAAACATCCATACTGCAACTTACTTTAGCTTAAATAAAAACACACACGTTTATAGAGTGACATGCACTTATTAACTACATACTGTCACATAACACAGAAAATTAGTTGAGCTTAAACTTATTCACACGCGCACACAAACATACACACACACACACACACACACACACACACACACACACATATACACACTTGCGCGCGCATGTACACACATACACACGCACACTCACACGCACAGATATTTTATGTACGCCTACACCCACACAACCGCTGCGTAATTAAACATTCTCAGTACACAATTCTTGGTTCATAGTATATATTGGCACCAATTAACCCGAGTCTAGTTGACTAGTGCATATTTGTATTGTTTTTTTATATATTTTTCAACAAGCTATATATCCCTATTTATCGATTTTGATTAGATGTTTGCATGGTAATGATTGTTATCGAGGGATTTGATCTGTGGTAGGTAGAGGATGAGGATAGAGGTAAATAATTATTGCTATGTAATTAGCGACTAATACTGCTATTCTACTAAAACAATAAAGTGCAGAACAAAACGAAATAAAGGAACAAAACTATAACAATTAATGATGTTTCGATAAGTTTTTAAGTTGATTCTGTTGCGAACAATAAATTCAGTTGGCGCCATTTATTTTTCAAATTATAAATTTTCAATTTTTACATCCGATCATGATGGTTTCTTAAACCTTTTTCTCATACAAGTGCACAAACATAAACATACACTTATAAGCACATACACACACACACACACACACACACACACACACACACACACACACACACACATATATATATATATATATATATGCCTATCTATCTATCTATCTATCTATCTATCTCCCTCTATATATATGTGTGTATGTGTACATCTATCCATCTATGTAAACCCCACACAGACACATAAAATCACATACGTATTCTGAGTAATATTCGTTATACCCGATACTACCCGTCATTTGTTTCAGTTATCTAGATGCCAGGTCTTCGAATATTCCCCCTCTATCCGGCATTAGCCATGAGAGATCTCTAGCCTCTAAACGGTTTTCTATTTTCTCTCCCTGTTTATTTCTGCGTTCCTTTCTGTCGAAGAGCGTAGGTTCGAAACGTAAAAGACGTTCTCACTTCCCGAGCGTTAAACTAATACATCGCTTTGTTGTTTACACATCAGTCTTCGTCTTTTGTTGTTTTTTTTTGTTGTTGTTTTTTTTTGTTGTTTTTTTTGTAAATTCTCACCTTAGTATGTTTGTTTGTAGCGTCGATCGAAATACTGCATGAATATAAAACAAACACTGAAGCCTGTTATTCGTATACAAAGGAATGGTTTTCTTACAAACTGCTGTAGCTTGCCACCAATATCATCGCAAGCGTTGTCGGCAAAACGCAGAGGGACGAAACAATTACTGCAAGTTATCTCTTACGGTCGGTCTAACAGTTACGTCAATGCATCATCTCCGACCGACTGACACTTTAGCAGTGTCATTAGAGCGTTGACTCAAACACTTGCTTGCATTCTATCCTTATTCTGGTTTAAGCCATTGCATATTATACAATGTACATGGACATATATGAATAATAATTTACGTATGAACATATTTAAACTTCAATATGTGTGAATTTCGATGTTGATCCTGATACATTATATTATCAAAAGCAAAAAAAAGCAGTAAAATCAATTACTCATTCTAAAAACTACACAACTCAAGTGAAATCGCGAGAAATGTCAGAGGACAAAATTTTATTGATAAATTCAAACTTGTTTTGAAATGGACAATATATAACGATTGCTATAGTAACGGTGATAGTTGTAATGATAATGATGATAATAATAATGATAAGAACTACTGCTATACATTATTTACATTATTTACATTATTTACATTTGACGGATATTTGTCCCTATCTTGTTTGTTGCTAACATTACGTTTCGGCTGATATACTCTCCAGCCTTCATCAGGTGTCTTGGGAAATTTCGAACCTGGGTTCTCATTCATAAGGTATTTTTCGATGTTATTATTATCATTATTATTATTATTATTATTAGTAGTAGTAGTAGTAGTAGTAGTCGTAGTAGTAGTAGTAGTAGTAGTAGTAGTAGTATGATCATCATCATCATCATTATTATTACTGCCATAGGCTCACGGGCATAGAACATAATGGTTAAGAGCGCGGGCTACTAACCCCAAGATACCGAGTTCGAATCCAGACAATGACCTGAATAATAATAATAATAATAATAATAATAATAAGAAGAAGAAGAAGAAGAAGAAGAAGAAGAAGAAGAAGAAGAAGAAGAAGAAGAAGAACAACAACAACAACAACAACAACAACAACAACAACAACAACAACAATAATGTGCTTTTGAGAAAGTGCGATGTGTTAGTCTTGAAGAGAGGCAAAATCAAATGTATGGACGGGCTTCCTTCAGAGGAACCGCTCACAGCATCTAATAATATCAGAGACCTAGGTGTAATTATTGCTAACAATCTCTGTTGGAGTGCCTACATCAACAATAAGGTCGATATAGCTCGTAGGATGAGCTCCTAGATCTTAAGGACCTTACGGTCCAGTGAACAAGGTGTAATCATTCCAGTTTTCTCCTCCTTTGTACGGCCACACGAATACTGCTGCCCCTTGTGGTCTCCCCAAACAAAACAAAACATCTCGAAAATTGAATTACCCCAGAGGGCACTCACTAAACGAATTCAGGGCATGACTGATCTCGATTACTGGGACCGCCTTAAAGCATTGAAACTCTACTGTCTGCAGCGCCGCAGCGAGCGGTACATCATTTGTACGATGGGGAGAATATACCGCCAGCATTTCCCAAACAATCTGAACATTAGTTTCAATGTTCATCCAAGGCTGGGACCATGGGCCATACGTCCCCTACCCAATTCAGGTTCACAATATATAGGTACAGTGCGACACAATTTCTTTTCCTCAACAAGCCCTGCCCTGCCCTGTTTCACATTGTCCCAAAACTGATCAAAGAGGAAAAGGATCCCATTACCTTTAAACGGAGTCTGGACAGATTTCTTCAAGGAATACCAGACAAGCTACCCATACCTGGATACAACTCACTCAACAAGAACTCACTACTTGAAGGGACTATAAACAAAACTTGACTTTAAAAAGGATTTAGATAATCCTATCAGGTGGTGCTATTAAGTTAGACATGGCCTGGACCAATTTTTAGTCGAAACATATCAAAGTTTTATCTAAGTTTTATCTAAGATCGAAACTGAGACCGCTTGCTTACTAATATCTTTTTTTTTTTACCTATCCGGTCATGCCTACACATTACACACACAGAAATAGACATATATGTATACGCAGAAAAAGTATTTTCCCACGCTTCATATTATGCTTATGGTAAACATATCTGTACGCCTCTGTAATGGGCAGACACATTTGTACACTTCTGTAATTCTTTAAGAGGTGCTGGACTTATGAATATATTTATATCTGTGTAACGACTCTGCTGTGATTGTATGATTTACAAATGATTTCCATTGAACACAGAAAGATTGCGTAGAACAATTTATCCAACTTCTTTTGATCAAACATCTTCAAACTGCAGCTCAGCCGTTATTATAATCATCACTAACGATGTGTTAATTTCACCAAGGTTGAAAAGATATCGCCATGGCTACTCAATTCCGACAATTTCATATTGCTACTATCATCATCACCATGTTTTCCATCAATTCCTATTTAAAGTGCTTATGAGTTGCAGGAGATAAATTAAGCACATTAACTACTGACGTTATCGTAGGCAAATTTATATTAAACTTTAGCTCCACCTACTTTACAGGAACTGCTTTAGGCTTCAGAATTACTGTAGCCGCCATTTTATGCCTTAATATATTATTTGTATATAATTTATTACTATCGCATTATGTGTTTCCAAAAGATGACTATTATATTTAACGACTCGATTGTAAATAGGGAACGAAAGAAAAGATGCTTCGATTTGTTACACTGTAGTTACGCTTTTATATTTTCACATTAAATCAAAATATGAAATATTTTACATTGTATTACAAAGGAATGTTACATCATTTTTAAATAGCTTATTATTTATTCCTTTGTAAAATATTTTGAATTTTAGATGAGCTTGTCACGAACTTCTATCTGGGCTTATACAATGAAAATGCACTGACATAAAATACAAAATGTGTTAAATATTTATTAGTACAGAAGAATGGATATATATGTGTGTGTTTATATATATATATATGTATCTCTCTCTCTCTCTCTCTCTCTCTCTCTCTCTATATATATATATATATATATATATATATATATATATATATATATATATATATATATATACATATATATACATGTATGTGCGTATATGTATATATATATATATATATATATATATATATATATATATATATATATATATATATATATATATATATATATATATGTATATACGTATATGTATATGTATGTATATGTATATGTATATATATGTATATATATATATATATATATATATATATATATATATATATATATATATATAATATGTACACGTATACATATATATATATAAATATATATATATATATATATATATATATATATATATATATATATATATATATATATATATATATATATATATATATATACACACACACATGTACGTGTGTGCGTACAGATCTTGTTTAACACACATCGTTTCTGATGGAGGAGATATAAAATAAACCACATTCCCACATTCCAATTATGACCATCCGGCCTGTTTTTACTAGGAATTGAATACGAGAGGATCCCATGATACAGTGAATCGTGGAAATATATATTTTTAAGACGTTTGTTTTAAGTCTTCCGGGACATTTTACAGTGTTATACTTTTAGAGTTTGATCACTTCTTTGTTTCACTGGTTGGACAACCAAAGTTCACATTCCGAAGGATTTTAGTTGGACATATCAACCCTCGTAATTATTATAGTCTTATACATATTCCATAAGTACCAAACAGAAAGAGAATTATGACAGTGAAAATCAGTTAGTACTATTAGGACTTACTTAGGCATTACTTAATGAATTACTTAGACTAGGCGCAGGCGTGGCTGTGTGGTAAGAAGCTTGCTTCACAACCACATGGTTCTGGGCTCAATCCCACTGCATGGCTACTTGGTCAAGTTTCTTCTACTATACCCTCGGGCTGACCAAAGCCTTGTGAGTGGATTTGGTAGACGGAAACTGAAACCCCTCGTATGTATATATATATATATATATATATAATGTATGTGCGTATATAACTGTGTGTGTGTGTGTCTTTTTGTTTGCGTTTATCCCCTCCCCCATCAACCGCTTAACAACTGGTGGTGCTACAGCATGGCCGCAGTCAAATGACTGAAACAATTAAAAGAGTAAAGGAACACGGACAAATCTTCTCCACTGTTTCTCGCCTCTGACTTATCTCTTCTTCTGTTTCTTCTTCCAGGTCGGTTTTGGATTGTCATCAAAACTT
Source organism: Octopus bimaculoides (assembly GCF_046866305.1). NCBI lineage: Eukaryota > Metazoa > Mollusca > Cephalopoda > Octopoda > Octopodidae > Octopus > Octopus bimaculoides. The sequence goes on along the minus strand of NC_142930.1, from coordinate 154,905,999 downwards.
CGGTAACTTTGCTTTCTTTTAGGTAGGGCTGTTGTCACCATGTAAATGTGTTTCGATCTCTGAGAAATGACCCATATTAGTTGCGACTCTATGCTTTGACCTGTTCTACATGAGACGCCCTTCCACTGGCTTAGTTCTCACAGTCACTGAAATACACAAAACACTATACAGTAACGAGCAGTGAATCTCGTTGCTTGCAGAATTATATGCCTCGTGACATTTGTTCTGGCTCCTTAGATACTTAAAGCTCAAATCATTCCTGAATTTTCCTGAATCGACGAAATAAAGTTACGGTCACGTGGGGTGTCTTACTGGAATTGTAGGGCCGAAAGCTGGAAAAAAGAGCTGGTCATTAACGTCTAGGGCATTGGATCTAAGTTAGAATCCGGTTCATTTTCGGTTGGCAAGAAATCTTGAAATAAACTGAATAACGTTGTACATGCATACATACACACATTCATACATACATACAAACATACATACATACATACATACATACATACATACATACATACACAGATGCGGGATATGGGGCCATGTCGCTAGCGGATGTTTTTAGAAAAAATTGCCGTCTCCATCTTGCAAAGCAGGACGGCCACTAGAATGATACTGATTCTATATGAACCGGTTCTGCTACAATTTAATTAGCAGCAAAATCAAATAAAAGCAGTTGAAAAGCAATTGAGATAAATGTGCATATATATATATAGATAAATCTGTGAACAGCTGCACGACAACGTGAAGTATATTTGCCACTTAAATGCGGCTAACCACTAAGGGTGAATGCTACTGTAGCTTGTAGCCCCAGGAGAACATCTACTCTAGCTGCCTATTGACACACTTTCTGTGCCCTCTCAGTATTTGCAAAGGGAAGTCATCCTTCCCATCGTCATACTTCACCTATATATATATATCCTTTCTGCTCCTTTGTTCTCTCTTTCTCTCTCTCTCTTTCTCTCTCGCTCGCTCTCTGCCATTTCCCCCTTCTTTCTACCTCTGCCCCTTCGTTCTCTCTCTCTGTCGACCCGTTTTTCCCTCTCTCAACACCTCCTCTTCGATACCATTTGACCAGTGTCCGGAAAAACCGGTGCGGTTCTTTGTCGACTTACCTTTGACCAGAATAGTTACGCTAGTCTCGGCTCCTGCTATGTCCGTTCTGTCCTATAGAACTTACTCTACGTCCGCTTTGCGCAACTCCACTCAGATTGTTCGACAGATGCAAAGCTCTTTCTGTTGTATTTCTGGTATATCTATAATTTTTTATCTGTTTGTATCTAGCCGTAAGGCTTCCTGTTGCAATATATGCATAATTCGTTGTCTGTTGAATTTATATATCATGTATGTTCCTGTCTTAGCACACATTCACTAGCTTTTTCTCAATAGCTTAATAAAAGCACTGGCGCCTGCAAAATTGAGCGGTATCAAAGGTAATTGGCGTGAAACTGCTATGATATTTTGCATTTTTTACTGAACAGGAAAACCTCAGCTTTGAATATTCCGTGTATCGTGTCGTTGTCTAATTTCTCGTCCTTTTAGTTTTCGTCTCGTCTGCTTTCGTCTAACTTTTCTCCTTGTATTCTTTTTGTTCAACCTTTGATTCACACACACATACACACATACATACAAATATATGTATATACATATATATACATATAAATATACATACATACATACATATATATATATATATATATATATATATATATATATATATACATACATACATACATACATATATATATATATATATACATATACCTACACACATACATATATATACATACCTACATATATATATATATACATATATATATATATATATATATATATACACATATATACATATATATATATATATATATATATATATATATATATATATATATATATATATATATATATATATATATATATATATATAAACAATATATGAGTATATGCATATATATGTACATGTATGTATATACGTTCATCCACATGTACATAACTGGGTACATGACGTGGCAAAAGAACAAGGACAAAAATGGTAAACAAGGTACAACAAACAAGCAAGCCACATAGAAACATCCCCTTCATCAGCTGCCACCATTAAAACTCCGGCGTTTCGAAGAATGAAGGCAGTACGCATCGTTAAAATGGTTCTTCATATATATATATATATATAATTATATATATATATATACACACCCACATACATGTATATAAGTGACAGTTTCTTTCAGTTTCTATCTACCAAATCAACTGATAATGTTTTTATCGGCTCAGAGTTATTAGGCGAACAAGCTTGCCATGACAATGGGACTGAACCCAATACCATATGGTCGAGAGGCAAGCTTCTTAACCAGTCAGCTACGCCTACGCTTGGAATTGCCATAAGCGGGGCGTCTTAAAATGTAATTGCAATCGATGAGTAACGTCAGCTGACTCGCAGTTAAACAACAGCTAAAACAACAAGAACTACAACAACAATGTTTATAACAACAACAACAACATAAACGATAATCAGACATTCTGTTTCTAAGTAAGCGTCCTAACGTATCGGACACTAGTAATTCCTAGCTACCATTAATAGTTATTTTGATCACAATATTTTATGTCTAAACTATAGGCGAAGTGTTTGTCTTGTTCAGAAACCTTAATAATGTTAAACCACTCTATCGTGGTATTATTCTCCTACAAATAGCATTACCGCCACAAAAATCTTATGTCATTTTCATTTTCCTGCCGTTCTCTTTGTAAAACGCTGCCAAAACGAAAGCATTATATGAATAGAAAAATCTCTGTGTTTAAAGATGTTGGCTGTCAGTAATGGTAGGGAAGTAGAATTGAGCAAGAATGTTAAATGAATACAGCACTAAAATTTAGTCACGTTGTGCAACAGAATCCAAGAAAGTTAAATTTGGTCGTCAGCACGACGCCAAGGCTGGGTCGATAATGGAGCGAGTCTGTTATTGTAACTCTACAGAAACAGCTTTTGTCCGCGAGGAAACTAGCAATTCAGCATTAAATAACATAGCTGCCTGCTACATTAAACTACCATACCTGCGTTAAAGTTAATTTACAAATTAAATAAATGAGATGAAAATGAAAAAAGAGCATACACAAGTATAAGTGCCCACACACACACACATATATATGTAATTGTGTACATAAATGTGTGTGTGTGTAAGAGAATGCGTGTATGTGTATGTGTGTTTGTGTATAATGTATGTATAAATGTATATGTATACATGTTGTTGAGCAATAAAGGAAGAGAAAGAAAGTAAGAACATAAGGGTTTTAGGATAAAAATAACATGTAACATTCACTAAAATGAAACTGAATATAAGAATACTGTCCGCTTCATACATATTAATGCGCCACCGTGTGTGTGTGAGCGCGGGTGCGTGTGTGTGTCTGTGGGTGTGTTTGTTTGTGTGTGTGTCTGTGTGTATGCGCGTGTGTGTGTGTGTGTGCGTGTGTGTGTGTGCAAGTGTTCGTGTATATGTTACGATAAACACTTACAGAATATCAAATGCAATCTACACTGAGAGTATTTATGTGTGGTGCCTGTGTATATTTTCTTGAGTCACACTGAATATCTATCTGTACGTGTGTGTGTATAGTTGTGTGAGTGTGTGTGCGCGCGCGTATATGTACGTATGCGCATATGCATGTATAACTCTTTGTGTGTATGTGTGCGTATATGTATGTATGACTGTGTGTGTACGTATGCGTATATGTATGTGTAACTCTGTGTGTGTGTGTACGTATGCGTATATATATGTATAACTCTGTGTGTGAATGTGTGCGTATGCGTATATGTATGTATAACTATATGTATGTATAACTACATGTATGTATAACTATGTGTGTGTATGTCTGTGTACGTGTGTGTTAGTGTGTGTCCGTTTACTCTTAACTGCCGGGACAAAGGATAAACAATGTCATAGCAGAGGTCAATTCTGGTTAAGTCAGTGTCTTGCTACCATGGGTTTCACTTGTAGGCATTCAGGATCTACATACATCCATGTTGTTACTACTTGCCTGAAGTTCCTGTGTGCCTGCAAATAAAACTCGGAATAACAAGAAGTTAACTGAACCAAAATAGTGTCTTCCACCACTACCTGTATCAGTCATCAACACAAAACAAGTAGCATCAAAGAACAACCAATACGACCACCGTGAGTTCCAGCGCTGTAACTTCTCAATGATCAATAACAGCAAGAACTATAGTATAATCAAAATAACCAACTGTATCTGTCTGAAATAAAAATAAGCGTTCACGTCACATAATGTTGTACTCTCATGTATTTACAATGCTGGATGACATGTCTGATTTTACATCAATGAAGTGGAGGCGCAATGGCCCGGTGGTTAGGGCAGCGGACTCGCGATCATAGGATCGCGGTTTCGATTCCCAGACCAGGCGTTGTGAATGTTTATTGAGCGAAAACACCTAAAGCTCCACAAGGCTCCGGCGGGCGATGATGGTGAACCCTGCTGCACTCTTTCACCACAACTTTCTCTCACTCTTACTTCCTGTTTCTGTTCGGCCTGTAATTCAAAGGGCCAGCCATGTCACACTGTGTCACGCTGAATATCCCCGAGAACTACGTTAAGGGTACACGTGTCTGTGGAGTGCTCGGCCACTTGCACGTTAATTTCATGAGCAGGCTGTTCCGTTGATCGGATCAACTGGAACCTTCGACGTCGTAAGCGACGGAGTGCCAACAACAACATTACGTCAATGAAAATTGACTTGAAACTTAACAGCAACAATATTGTGAACGCCACCAACAAGAATAATGTTATAAGCATTCTCACCACTATCACTAATATCAATAATTTTACCAGCATGGTCGCAATATCAACATAATACTCTGTTTGTATGTGTTTGTAAGCAGAGTGAGGAATTTTCACAGCGTAATTCAGAGCTGCAAGACATGAAGTGTCCATGAGTTTTGGTAACCCTTCAACTGACTGGAATTATTCAGTACATCCTCCTATCCAACTCGTTCACATATTTATTTTCACATTCCCCTTCTGGCATCCATAAGAATCATACAAGAAAACTTTAAAACTCTAAAAAGTGTTTGTGTGTTTGTTTGTTTGGTTTTTTTTTTTTGTTACTATATATATATAGTAACAGAAAAGGAGGACTTTCGATTATCCCCACGTGGTAAGTTGTAATATATATATAAGAAATTAAAGAAGGAAAATGCACACACTTTACATTGTTTTAATGTAATTATATATATATATATATATATTATATATATAAAGAGCGTAGGCTCGAAACGTAAAAGAGTTTCTCACTTCTCGAGCGTTAAACTAATACATCTGTTTGTTGTTTACCCACCCGTCTTCGTCTTTTGTTTTGTTTGTTTTTTTGTAAATTATCACAATATGTGTGTGTGTGTGTGTGCGTGTGCGCGCGCGCGTAGGATAACTCCATTGATGAATACAAATTTATCATTCTAACAAGAATAGTATTGATAGTATCTTCGAAGATTCTTATTTCTTTATTGCCCACAAGGGGCTAAACATAGAGGGGACAAACAAGGACAGACAAAGGGATTAAGTCGATTACATCGACCCCAGTGCATAACTGGTACTTATTTAATCGACCCCCGAAAGGATGAAAGGCTAAGTCGACCTCGGCGGAAATTGAACTGAGAACGTAGCGGCAGACAAAATACCGCTAAGCATTTCGCCTGGCGTGCTAACGATTCTACCAGCTCACCGCCTTAGTGACTTCGAAGATTCGACCAGGTAAGCTATCATCGGACGGTGATGCATTGAAGTTAATCTTGGCTTTATACAGTCTCTGTTGAGACAAAACATTTGGGGTAGGGGAATGTAGGTTCGATTGAAGCTCGGTCATTAATTTGGTTTTTGTGAATTATAATGAAAAGATGCACTGGAAAAAGCTTAATTGATTAAATTTAGGGTTATGTTCGAAATTTATTCATGGATGTAGAGCAGGTGTGTATATGTAGGGGTGTCAGCTTCAGCTCTTGGGATTGCTTTTTAGTGGTTCACAGAAAGGAAGTAGCTAAGTAGAGGAAGCTGCTTTTTACTCAGCAGACGTGCATTAAGTGCGATGATGGCTTAACTGGCCGAATCTTCGAAGTCACTATTAATGTCATTCTAATTTAAGACACACAGACAGACTGATAGACAGACAGAAACACAGACAGAAAGGCAGATAGTTAGACAGACAGAAAGGCAGATATATTGACTGACAGACAGACAGACAGACAGAAAGACAGACAGACAAACAGATAGATAGATAGATAGATAGATAGATAGATAGATAGATAGATAGATAGATAGAGACACCTCAAATGTAAATAGACATAATCATTTTGAAAGATTTTTAGTAGAAATAAAATATTGTAATTTGATGCATTTAAATACGTAATATAGTATTTAGAAGACATGCCTTATTCACTTTTCAATGATTTATTTCGTTTCTTCATCATGCTAATGAGTACTGTCCGAACTGGTAAAAGGTCATAATGAGGGCCGTCTATTTACTTCCGAAATATTTATGTACGTATTCTCACATGCTTACGTGCATAAGTACGTAGTGATATTTGGTGAGAAGAAAACGTACCACCAGGTACAATTGTATAGTAAATACACTATTTTATTTGATAAAATTTACTCTTACAAAGCAAATATCCCCCACCCTAGACGAAACGTAATACCTATTTTATAAGAATCTTATCTAACAAATTATATTAGTGATACAACTATTTGTGCCGTACGAATTTCGCCGCAAGTATGTATTAAGAGCGATCGGCTTTTACACTCACAAAGAAAAAGAAGATGCCATCAATGAATGCTACAAGGCATATGTGTACGTGCGTGCGTGCACATGTGTGTGTGAGTGTGCGTCTGTGTCTGTGTATGTATGTCTGTGTATGTAAGTAATAGATTTGGAACATATAAATGTCTACCGCTGTTTATATGATAAATTACATTACTCTACATATAAAATCGCATTGAGTCATAGTCTTTGCTGTAATGGCATCATATATATATATATATATATATATATATATATATATATATATATATATATATATATATATATATGAGGAGATGTCTGTATGCTTTTATTTGCGTATGTATAAGTGCGTGCTTGCATGCGTGTATGCCGATGTCTGCTTGTGTATATTCGTGGGGGTTGTGTGTGTTTGAATAAATTTCTATTTAAAATGAAATAGCCGTCTTTATGTTGATAAATTTGATTCACAGCGCTTCTAATCCCATTATGCAGCAAGTATTTCTTGCTTGTCCCCTCCAAGTAAGCATGAATGCTCTTTCAAATATCAACTTTTCTAATAGTCAGAGGTTCTTTATGCTGAACTCAGCTAAAACGCAATAAAAAATGCTGAATAGACAACAATCTTGACAAGACAAGATTAGATTAGAAAATAGTATTCTTTTCTGATTTTTTTTTTGTAAGAAGGAAAACATACAATACAAATTATAATCCTTTGAGTGGAAAGAGAAAACAACAGAAAATTATATTTTTTTCTAACTTTCAGTTGAGAGTGTTTCAATATTCGAAGTTGTTGATGTTGCTGCTCCTGCCGTTTTTCATAGTGTTGCTGTTGTTGTTGTTGTTGTTGGTGGTGGTGGTGGTGGTGGTCATCGTCATCCTCGTCGTCGTCGTTGTGGTTGTAGTAGCTGTGGTGGCGCTTAGTTCCCATTAAGTCTAATCAAAGATGTTTTACCCTAGACACTGCAATATTTTTGCCGCATAAATTTTCTAACATTGTATTACCGGTTTGTCTTTTCCCTTTTGTATAATTTCGCTTGTTATTTGAGTGATGTTGCTTCTGTTTCGAGCAGGTTCAGAGACCATATAGAGGCTTCCTTTCTTAACTCACCAGTATTTGGTATCATGTGACACATAGGATATATTTCCCTGGCGTCTGTGCATTATGTATGATAAACATTGCTAATTTTTGTCAATCACCAGAGGAATGTGAGACTTATGAGGGGAAAGCTTTATATTACTAAAAGCGTTTGAAACAAGGGTTATTTAAACGAATGAAATCAACCTTGGACGTTTAGGACGAAGTTATCAAAACGCTTTGGATAGGCAAAAGGATTAACTCCGATGGTTAGACGAGAACCGATATTTACAGTATGTCAATATCTCATACGTACATTTCTGTATCACTGAATCTTACCTTGTATTATATTTTTTTATAATTTTGCTATTTGTTAGGTCTGTCGAAGTTCACGTTGGCTGTCTGTTGAAGAATTATCAAATCGTTCTCCCGAAGACTGTACTTCGCTGGACTGAACAGAAGGAAGCAGGAGGGTATCAGATCCTGCTTGGACAGGAGATAAAGGACATCTGACCTGCCCAAATTGCCAAAAATACATACGCATGCGCACCATCATTGCGAATGTGATTGTGGAATTGCAAAACAGTCAAACCGAATGCCTTGAAGTATTTCTTCCGGTAGTTTTGCGTTCTGAATTCAAATTTCATCACGGCCTATAAATTGGTAGACTTAACCCAGTTAAATACTAACACTAACTCTGATGCAAGCATTCGTCCGTAACCTACCCCACCCACAACACCCACAACACCCACAGCACCCACCCCACCCCCTACTTTACTCTGTTGGAAGCATGGTTTCCGGTTTGAGGATATTTTCTTCTGTCCCGCCCACCAGGTACCATAACCCTACACAGGGCTTCCACAAAGGGCCCACTATACAGGGTTCCCCACCAGGTGGCTCTGTATAGGGTTCTGTGCATTACATTTCCTTCTGACTAAAAGTATAAAACGGTCCCTGATTTGATGATCTCTTCCGCCTTACCTCCAACTGGCCAGTCTCGAAACCACAATAAAGAGTTATGAGTATTGCCTTTCCTTCTGACTAAATGTTAACAACAATTTACGTAAAAATTATGAAATTGACAGTCGATCGACAACCCTCGATTGGCAGGAAATTGACAACCGTCAGGTTGGTATCTATTATTATGCTAAGATCGAATGTTTTCATGATTTGGATAATGTCCTTCCTAAACCAATCTTGTGCAGGTCCATTGGTGTTTGTGGTTAAAGCTAGAGCATCATCTTTGTAAATGGCGAAATATATACAAGGAAAAGTTTTACCCAACGTGTCGAGTAGGTTATAGTAGAAAACACTTACCCAATGTGCAACAAAGTGGGAGTTAACCCGAAGCCATGTGGTTCGCAAGCAAGCTTCTTACCACACTGCCACACCTGTGGTATGGACTATAATCCATCATATCAACCACCCGTGTATTGGATTTACCTCAGAAGGTGTAAAGTAAATTCAACCCTCGGCTGTGAACATAGGAATTGAAATAAATGTAATTTAATGCCGAAGAAGACATTCCTTTGTCAAACACTCTACTGATGCTGCCACTTTGTAAAACCCCGGGGAACATCACTTCTCTGCTTTTGTGTGTTAATGCTTTCTTTTCTCATGCAAGCAAAAGTATCTTAAGTGTTTTCAATATATTGACGTGTTTCTTTCTTATTCAGTTACTGATGTAGGGGATTCTGTCTCTCTTCTTAACATTTCTACATGTGTCTACTGCTTTACAAAAGCTCGTGGGCTTTACTCTTCTTCCAATGAGTAAAACAATTTTAAAAAATGTATGCTGTTGCTTTACTTATGACATCTCCACGTGAATGAAGATTACGTTTAGTGCCCAAATCAAAGGAACAAATAAATGGGGAAAATTTAGTCAACAGTTGTTCAAGTGCTAAATCTAAAATGGGTTGATTAAATCAGCACACCTAACACAACAACAACAGAAAAAGAACAAATAATAGAAGCCAAATTATTTTGATTATATATTGTGTATAACTTTAACTAATAGATTTCTCTGCACTATTTGCCACAAGAATCGCCTCGCCTTATCTATTTCCTTTTCCCATTGAACAGCCAAATTTGTTAGCCACTTTTATATAGAAGCGTCTTTATTGTTATTTAACTATCAAACTAACATTTCTCTTTTACCAGTACATTGTCATTTCACTGAAATTTAACAATCAGACTATCTCTCTTCGTTGATATTTAATTATGTATTTCGTCCTTTAGGCAAGGAGGAGGAATATTTCAGCCATCCGAAAACAATAGGGAATGGAGTAGCTCATTGGAGAGAAGATTAATTTGTTCATGAAATATTCTCAAGGCTATTTCCACTGCAGAGTTTTATAATTAAGGTCGGAAATAAACAAAATATAGGTTTTTAATGAAGTTGTAACTTCATTTGCTCGGTTTTGTTCGACGAATTATCCAACAATATCTGAAGGAGTCACACTCACTGCTACCCGATATTATTCAGATAGTTGTGGTATGATAGAATAGTTTAAGAATTAAACCTTGCAGTCTTTTCAGTTTGTGTAACAGGAAATTTGAGCAATGTGCTTCCATCGAAACGTGGAAATGAGTCCAATAATTACGCTTGTCTTTTAGAATTTACAGCATAACAGTATTATGGAAGGTTTAATGCCTTCATTTTAACATGCTAGAAAGTTTGACAATGATTCTTAGTTTGAAATGACCCAACTACATACATGAAATGTAATGAAGCCTTACTATAGTTTTAGACGGAGACATATATTTTCTTAATTTATTAATCGGTGTCAGTGGAGACGCAATGGCCCAGTGGTTAGGGCAGCGGACACGCAGTCATAGGATCGCGGTTTCGATTCCCAGACCGGCCGTTGTGAGTGTTTATTGAGCGAAAACACCTAAAGTTCCATGAGGGTCCGATGGTGGCGAACCCTGTTGTACTCTTTCCCCACAACTCTCTCGTACTTCCTGTTTCTGTTGTGCCTTTAATACAAAGGGCCAGCCTTGTCACACTGTGTTACGCTGAATATCCCCGAGAACTACGTTAAGGGTACACGTGTCTGTGGAGTGCTCAGCCACTTGCACGTTAATTTCACTAGCAGGCTGTTCCGTTGATCGGATCAACTGGCACTCTCGACGTCGTAAGCGACGGAGTGCCAACAACAACAACTAATCGGTGTCAGCATTGACTAACACTGAAAACAGCATAGGTTTTTGATAAATGTATATAAATATTGTTGAAAATGTTCTGAAATTCACCATTCTTGGATGAAACAACTTATTTCCGTTAACAATCAGTAGAATGCAAACTCGTGGATTAATTACAAACATTTACCCAGATGAAGTCACATCCATAACTAATTATCGCACATAACCAAACATTGATGAAAATGTGAAATTTAAGCACAAAAAACATCAAATAATATTTTTTTGTTACATATGAAATGAAATTGCCGATTAAAAAGATATCGATACCAGATGTTCGAACATCATCATGTTTTTCTCTTGTGGGCGCCGGAAAAAAATATACAAAAACTAAATTTTTGAAAGCTATACTTAAATGTGTAACAAGAAACTTGAAATTGAGTGGATTAAACATCACTGATAAGAAAATGAGATCAGAAATAATAATTTTATACAATGTAAATATATGCAGTGTATATAAATAATTAGTGGTTTAAACAGAAGTATCTACAGTCGATAGATTGTTTATCCGATGGATTCTGCATGATCAAAAGCATTTCACCAGTGATCATCCCATGTTTTTTTTCCTTTTCGAGTGTGGCTTATCTTAGATACAATGCCCAATGTATATATATATATATATATATATATATATATATATATAGCTTTTTCTAAAAGGTCGAACAATTATAAACTCTTCGTTGATATAAGACTCTCTCTCTCTCTCTCTCTCACACACACACTCTCTCTCCTTCTCTCTCTCTCTCTCTATCCTCATCTCTTTCTCACGATCACTGTTTCTTTCTGTTTTCACCGAACACTAAGCTGGTACCGTGAATATTTTTTTAGTTTAGCTTAATACATAGACACTTGCAATTTTCTGATCCCTCATCAAGGTGAAAGTACAAATGGCAGCTACTAGTGGTACACCAAGCTCTTCCCCTTCTCCATCCCTCTCTCTCATCTCCATGTCTTCCTATGCCATGCGTACTGGTCTGGTTTGTTTACATGAACATATATAATTCTGAGTATATTATATCCTTTACTGGTTAACGTCAGTATACTGCCAGCCAGATTGTATAGGCCTCCTTGCACACCAGTCTTCACTAACCAATCTCCCACTCGCTAATTAACTCATTCCATGTTTTATTCCTCGTGTCAGCGACTCATGGCAGCAATCTTTCCCTCTGAAACCTCATCCCGTACAACACTCTCTTCATCGCTCTTCGCTGAAATCATTTCCTCACTTACTTCCAAAACCTAATATTCAACACTTTCATTCCATTCTGTTTCACTTCTATCTGGCAATTTGCTCCGAAATGTTAGATTCTTCCACTCAGAACGGTAAGAAATTTAGGCACCCATACGATGTGCATTCCAGAAGTTTTGACACTTTTTTTTTAAGAGAGACAATTATAACTGTTCTAGGTTATTGTAAATTTGGTAAACCATTACTATGCATTTAATAAGCTGACCTGCCAAATTATCTTTATTCCAGACTGAAATAAACGTATGTAACAGTATTTTGAATACGCCCTAATAAACACTTCTTGTCGCAGATGACTAGATTGCAGAATGCAGTCGGGACGTGAAGATAATTTGGTAATTGCTATTCATTAATCCTTTGCGTTAAACTGGTCACAAGCGTTACAGAAACTTATGAAATGCTCCGAGCTGCTTATGGATTAACTTGCATGAGCAACATTTGTTTATCGCTGGCACAAGAGAAGGTTTAAAGGCGGTAGAGAGGTGGTGAGAGATTATGAGAGGTGTGAGAAAGAGAGAGGGACGTCAGAACATCAGAACTTTGTTGAAAACATTCGTAATTCTCAAGATAAAGACCGTCAAAAATAAGCATACGGTTTGAAGTTGGTGAGGAAAATATACATAGAATTGCTCGTGAAGATCTGAGCGTGCCAGAATTTTGTGCAGAGTTTGTTCCGGGATGCTCAGTGGTGAACAGAATGGAAGACGCGTTGGTGCCAGCAGGGAGTTGGCCGATCTCATTACCTTCAATCCATGAGTAGTTGAGACTCTGGTCACGAAAGCGCCATCTGTTGATAAGATTCAGAGACCAAGAGACATAGGACCCAACGGAAGCATCTTGTTTTAAAGGTATCAAGAATCGAGTAACTGTGCATCCCTAGAGGCATCAATATATCTTCCATATATTTAGACCCAAATTTATCAGTCAAGAACTACGTGATTATTGTGATCGGTAATCTCTGCATCTTAAAAGAAATCGCGTACAGATGTTTACAAAAATTGACAATCTTGTTTTCACCGAACAAAGAGAGTCATGCAAGATACGTCCACCGGGAATCCCATGATGATTCCCCTTTTTCAACACCAAGTGCACCATCTAAATCCAGTGGGTTCCCTTTGGGCATACGATTGACAAAGAAATCTTTATGGAAATAGAGTTCAGCAAAACGTTACGAAGCAAAACTCAAAAACTCTTCCCCTCGAGTCGGTGACACCAGCACCAGGATAATACACCAATCTTAATTTCCTCCTGGTATCCAACTACTCGACAGAGATTGGCATCAAAACTGTCCTTCACTCTCCCTCCACTCAAAATCTTGCTTCTTGTGACATCTGGTTGTGCCACAATCTGAAGGAGGTGAAGGAGGTTGTGACTGGTCCCGGACAACTGGTCCCGGACAACTTCAGTTTGAAGCCTTCGTAAAGTGGCTGGAGCGCTACAACACGTATATTAAAGTCAGATGATCCTACTTTGGAAACGATTAAAGTTTTGTACTGCTCTGAAATTAATAAATATCTCTCCTGGAAAAGTCTCAAAACTTCTGGAATGCACCTCGTAATTATGGAATATTTAATTAAAGCAAATCTATTTCTGAAGTGAACAGCAAATACTTCGCGACATAATCTTAAATTCTTGGCATTTTCCTATCTAAACTCAGGAAAAGATTAAAATTCTACCTGTCACTGAAAGCTCCACTGAACAAGAAACTTCATGAATGTGTTAGATTTGAGTATTAATACAATATTTAGCAATCCATACCAATAGTTTCACCTAACATTTTCGTTAAGTGACCATCCTGTCACATCAACTTAATCCAACTTTTTAGATTTCCTCACATGAATAACTTGGAATAATCATGTCAAGTCACTTCAGGACTGATACCAAATAGCAAATTACAGTAACAGAAAATATCAAAATGAAGAATTGTGTAAATTCAGGCTGTAGATGCAGACAAGCGTGAATCATAAATATAAAATACATTTCCTGACAAGAATTATCGATTCACTTCTATAGGAAGGTCGTGAACAGGAAAATATTATAACCATATATTTAAAAATATCCAGGTGAGCGTCAAAGATTATATAAACCCCAACATTCTTCAGTGTAGTGCATTTTATTAATTTTTTTCCTTTTCGTTTTCATATTTCATGTTACTTACACTAAGCGTATTATGTTAACTTTTAAAGTTTCGAATCAACGGTGGAAGTAAGTTCAGCTTCCCATACTGGAAACCCAAAGTAATTTACAGAAGAATATTTATTAAGATTTATTGTCTCTGAGAATTTGTCTGGTAAGAACGAGTATAAGTAGCAAAAAATATCAAATGGCTGATGTAATCTGTAAAGTTTTCAAAATGTCAAAACATATCTTGTAAGAGATTATCGTGTTGAGTATTCTATTTGTATATCCCCTGAGAACAAGTTTTATTTATGTAATGCTTTCAAAATGGCGTCATAGTCTTCTGATAAATAGGTTAACGTTCGGTGAAAACAAGATTGTCAATTTATGTAAACATCTGTACGTGATTTCTTTTAAGATGCACAGATTGCTGATCACAATAATCACGTAGTTCTTGACAGTGATAAATTTGGGTCTAAATATATGGAAGATATATTGATGCCTCTGGGGATGCACAGCTACTCGATTCTTGATACCTTTAAACATTGTTTGTGTCAGTACAGTATGCATAAAAAATTTCACAGAGACTGTTTTTCTGACAATAGTCATGTAAAAGTGAACAGTATATATGACGAGCCAACAAGGAAGTCTATATGGGAGGGAGGATGCAACCTTACTGTCTTAGAAAGGAAGAGTTTGCAGATGGCGATCGTGAGTGCAATGTGCGTTTGAAAATAACTAAATGGCCATGGTTGGTACATCTTTGATGATAGGTGTGGTGAAGCGATCCTGACCTCAAAACAAACAGCAACAGCAATAGCAACAATGCAACAACCATAAACATGTATTCAACGATTAGAATAATTGCTTGATTGTCTAAACTTAAAATACCAAACATAAAATAATATCAAGTACAAATAGAAATAAATGAAGTCTCTTAATGAGATCTGTGACGCGATATGTAATACAATATCCTCGCTTATTTACAGTCCAGAGAGTTGCCCTGTGTCTCAGCGGAGTTATTTTTTCGAATACATTTCCTAGAACAGAGGGATTTGGTTTAGAGGTTTATGCTGTATACATTCCAATAATGCAATTTCATAAATTGACTTTCGTATTCGACTAAACTACTAAAATCACGGTTGTCATTTGGAATTCAAGATGACTTACCACTCTCTACCATACTTTTGCTGATTATTTTCGGTGCATCCTCTTATTCATCTACAAAGTAACTGATCCAGTAGAGCAACGATGGGATAGCAAAGACGTTTTGTTCGCTCTTCATTTTATACAACAAAAAGTGGAAGAGTATTTCGGCTTTATTTAGAAATTACTTTATATGCAGGTATTTAGATGGTGGTGAGTTTATTACAGCTAGGTTATTGAGTATGTGTTATCAGGGGAGGGTTATACCGAAAGTAATGCAAATGTTAGCATAACCTATTTTTATTAACCGACATACACCGTTCAAATTGCACGTTTGACTAACTCTTTCTACATACAAAGGTCTTACGCAGCATACTTTCTATCATAGAAGAAGCATTTGTGCCTAACTCCCTAAACGTCTTTGAAAACAATCATGTGTGAATTCGTCATACCCGCATCTTCACCTCGTTTGTCAAGTCCCCGAGGACTGTTCTTCATTAGACCAACACATCAAAGTTCTAGTGTGCCCGATCCGAGTAGAAAGGTGAATGAAGGACCAATGAACAGTGCAATTTGCGATTGCTTGATTTCATGCCGAACATATATGTGGTCGCGGGCTTTCATGGTGAAGATAGATTATTTTGGGATTCTTTTTCGGTTTCTGATTCTTAATGGCTTTTCAAAACTTTTGAGTGTACCAATGTACTGTTCACTGCTTATTGTACACTCATCTTCCCGAACATAAAAGAAATTGGCGCCCTAGTGATGCTCCATGACTTCCTGTGTTGATAACTTGCTCCAGAAATTCTTAAACCGTAGAGGTGTACCGCATCTATATAGACTTTCGCTGATTATTTTCGGTGCATCCTCTTGTTCGGCTACAACTGATCCAGTAGAACAACAACGATGGGATAGCAAAATGCAGTCGTATCAGTTGAATAGACTGAAGCAACGTGATGTTCAAAGAAACAATGCAGCGACCAACTAAGGAACTGAATACAAGACTTTTGTTTGCTCTTCATTTTATACAACAAAAAGTGGAAGAATATATGCCCACGTTTCATCCTCTCTCACCAAGTATGAAAAAATTGTTTGCATGTTCTTCAAATGTTTTCATGAGATCAACGTAGACTTCCACCCTTCTCACCTCTCAGTCGATTATGAATTGCCGAGATATCCACTTTACACTTTCCAATATCCAGTCTTCCACCATTGTTTGTCTCGTCTGTCTTCCCAAGTTGCTTCGTCCTCTCCCAAACGATTCGCGTTAGTTATCGTATTTCATGTTCTCCTGCTGCACGGTTTTTCATCAATACTCGCTTCCCCTTTAAACGTCTTCAAACATATATGCATATCTCTTTTGCCAACAGTATCATCTCTGTAAGCATCAACTGACCTTCCGCAGATGTCGTACAGCCTGGATCTTCTCATTATCAAGAACTCAATGACCGTACATCGTTTCTCATTGATATCTATTATTTGACTGCGATGTAGAAATACAGTAAAAAAGATTTAGTATAGAGGGAAGATTATCCCCACCATCATGTGCAATTTGAACGACCTATATCGGTTAACGATGCAGTGACGCCCATTCTTTGCATTAATTTCGGTAAAAACCACTCTCGTATTTTATGTATTGTGTATTTAAATATTAGCAATACTATAAATACAGTGTGTAAATGACGACATCAGTTCAATAACTAATATTATTGCATTCCTTTCGGTAACCATGGGAGATAAATTTAGATATATTTCGATATTATTTCCCTTCCTCGGTAAAGGGTAGTCTTCCTTCTAGCTGCTGGTTTAGCGATCAGAAAATTATTAAATAATGTATATCAATGTACACTGATAGGTATTGAAAATAAATATACTCATTAAAAATAAATGACAAGCCGTTAATTAGCGAGACAGCAACATCCGCACTCTAACTTAATAATTGATTGGGTTTATTTTTCATGCTGATCAACTTCAGTGATTTATTAGTTTGATGTGTCCCAGTTTTCTATGACGTCATTAGAGTCAACTGTACTAAGAAATCAGTTGTTTATCAGATTTAATAGAGCCAGTTATACATAGATTAAAGAATGACAATCTGTTATATCCATATTCAATGTATGAATCACTGGATGTTATTAAACACGATTTAAGTTTCTTTAAAATCTCGTTGAAATGTTTATCGCATGTCAAAGTAAGCCATTCTGATATTTATCTTCCATCACTCTTCCTATCTCGCTCGTCATTTCCAATTTTCTATATTTTTCTCAATCTAATTTAGTTGCCTGAAAACCTATTTATTAGTTTGACATTAGAATGATCGAATTAATTCCAATAAAATTTCAAACAACATCAACAGCATTAAGACCAAGATGAAGCAAAACCCATGTTATTTTCTACGTAAAATCCAACAACAAAAAAGAAATTTCTGAAACATTCCATTCTTGCTAAACGGCTTATTTCTTCACTAGAATTCAAATATGGTTTTATGTTTGTTTTATTCCCTTTTTCATTTCTGCAAAAACAAAAAAAATCATAGGTTATTCTTGTCAATAATGGATTTAATTTGTTTCACTGAGTTGTTAAAAAAACAAAGAATCTCATATCATTAGACTTTTATTTTGGATAATTGTTGAAGAAAATGTAATTGAATTCGTTGTTGGCTTCAATTAAGTGTTAAAAACAAACATCGTTTTTTTTTTCTTCTTAATATAATGACAAATATAGATTCATTAGTCGAGATGTCTTTCATATCACGAATAAAATAAGAGAAAAAAATCTATTTTTAAGATTTCAAATAATATTTGTTTTGAAGGATAAAGTAAACATGTTGCCTGTAAAGTAAACGAATAAAAACATGATGTTTGCTTCTTCAGTAGAAGTAGTTAGTGAGCAAATTTCGCAGCCAGTTTTCAATTTCAGCTTGCAGTTTCTCCTCACCCAAAGACATCGGTAATAGTTATAAATCTCGGGCAAACCTACTTCCCTCATCTCTTCAGCGTTTTTGAACTTGCATTCAATTTAAACAAATCGATATTTTTTGTGACTGTTACAGAAAAAATTTATGTTGTTTTTAAAATTTCAGTAATGATGACAAATTATCAGATGGTATGGTAATGAATGTATTCCCTGTCAGAATAAAGAAAAAACAGCATCAATCAACTTCAATAGTTACTTAGCTAAGAAACGTACGCGGCTAGCATGATTGTCGACAAAGCGATTAGCTGCAATTATCATTGACTATCAAAGGATGACAAGTTTGAATGGCTTAGCACATGACCTAGTTTTAATTAGATTCAGTCATAAATGAAATAGAGTACCAACGGTGCTGAGGATTATATTTCTTTTTCTTTTTTTCGCTTGAAATAGCATTTAAAATTCTTTTATAACCAAAACATGACACACTAGCATGGTTATTTAAAGATTTCTCTCAGCAGCATAACAAGATAAGTTACCAGTGATAAATTGCAGTACTGTTCAGAATCCTCATATGTAAACAAAATTTCAAAATTTGGTTTGGTATTATTTTACGCATTTCACTAACTATTCAATCAACATAACACGAACTATGATTTTCCTTTAAATCTCTGAGTCTATTTTAGGATATCACAGCGTGAGATAAACATATCAGCTATGAAGAACCAGAGCTTCTCAGAGTTAAGTTTCTATGTTGCAGTTTTCCTGCTTCGTGCATTTGCTCACTGGGCATTATTATTTTAATATATATATATACATCTTCCCGCGTGATCAGTGTTTGGCCAAGCCTGGACTTTCTTTCTTGTCCGGCCGTTGTGCGTGCAACAATGTTATTCCTCCCTGTGCCTGTGAAATCTTGTAACCCTGCTGAAGACCAGCTTAATTTTATTCGTCCTTAGTCGAAAGACATCTGTTGTTATGTCCTGTTATTATTCTTACTGTATTTGTGTAAATTGTTCGTTTTCTTTTCTGTCCTTGTTTTTGTATACATTCGCTGCTTTCTTCCAAGGAATCTAATGCTCTTAGCTTAGGTTTTCCTTGGGGCTGGCCAGATTGGAGCAATATCGAGAATAACCAGCCGAAATTGCAAGGATAATCTGGCTGTATTATATATATATATATATATATATATATATATATATATATATATATATATATATATATATATATATATAGAATATATATAGAATATATATAGAATATATATATATAGAATATATATAGAATATATATATATATATATATATATATATATATATATATATATATATATATATATATATATATATATATATATATATATATACTGTTAATGTAGCTCGTAAGTGGAGCTGGAAGCATCTTTAGTTCTGCAATGATGGATTGCCCTGGTCACCAGCTAATGACGAACCAGACTGGAGATGTTGCCCCTTATCAAAATATGAATACAGACTCTCCTATCGACTCTAAAATTTCTTGTATGAATGCAGCTCCTTCACCAGTGGTTCATATCCCCCAAAACCGTACATTGTCCCGGGTAAAAATTAATTCTCCGTTTTCATGAAAAAGTTGTGAGCTTTTCCCAGACAGCATTAATAACATGGATGGCATTTAAAATATCAAGAATTCAACATGAATTTCTTAGTTGTTTTTTTCTTTCTAGCAAATAAACTATTTTCTTTTCAACTTCACTTTTGTCCTTATGTCGGAAGGAGGTTATGTGATTGGCATAGCGATTTTTAAATTCACTTTCACATAATCCAATATAGGTGATTTTATCAGTTGTATTTTCATTTAAGGTTACAGTAGCACTCTGCTTCATATATAATAGATTTAATCATACATTCTTGGTCAAGTGGACAGAATCCTGGGTCGCGACAGTTGTAACTAGATTTAGGTTCTTGGTATTGACCACGTGTAATGATGCTCTTCATAGTAGGGCAGCAGCCATATGATAATTTCACAGAACGCCTATTGAATATTTTTCTGTACCTCTGAATTGCTGGAAAGTGTTTGTCTAGGAGAAACGGGAATCTTTTACGAATGTTAGCTTTCATATTCAGGGAAAAGGAAGAGGCAAAAACGAAATAACTTTCTTTGACCTATTTTTAGGTTTCATATTATCATTCTGATCAATACTAGAGTGGTTACTTTTTACATTTTAGTTTTTGTGTTTTCGTTTTCCATTTTCTGTTGTTTACTTTCTGCGTTTTCTATTTGCTGCCACTCCAGTTTTTTTCGCGTTTCTTCTATTATACGAAATTTTTAGTTCGTTATGATATGTGGTCTGCGCCTGAAGAATATATTTGAGTTTTCTTAACATATAAAACTATTAGTAGCACTTAAATACATGTATTGTGACCTTTAAATAAATAATATTAATCTCTTGCCAGATGCAGTACTATTTTTGTTGAATGTTTTATTATGGAACAGTATATATATATATATATATATATATATATATATATATATATATATATATATATATATATATATATATATATATGTGTGTGTGTGTGTGTGTGTGTGTGTGTGTGTGTGTGTGTGTGTGTGTGTGTGTGTGTGTGTGTGTGTGTGTATGCATGCGTTAATGTGATGTCACATGTCTAGCATAACGTAAATAATCTCGCTAATAATTAATCCAATGTATACAGTAAGCCGCAGAATTTCTGTTGAGCTGGTGTTAAACACATATTGAATACTTGATCTACATCAATGTGAAAATAAGTTCTATATTCACTGTCAAGTGTAAATAAATGACATTAGAAATAATTAGACCTGACCTCGTCCAGTACCAGAAAAAAGAAGAAATCTATGCTACAAAGTCTTCGTCGTGCAGAAGGTAAAAAATAAAACACGCTAAAGAACGAACCGAAAAGAAACGTATGAATATCACACACGGGTCCGCGCATGCACACGCACCCACACACAGACGCATGCAGACACAGAAACAGACGTACATCTGTGTGCGCGGGCACACAGATGTACACACACACACACACACTGACAAAATACACACTCACTCTCACTCTCTCTCTCTCTCTTACACACACACATTAACAAAATGCACACGAATACGTTTTTATGCTTTTATATATATATGTACTTTTAGTATTTATAATATGACTCTTGACTCATCCACAATTCTTTCCCATATATTCTATCTGTATAATACTGGATATTCTCCTCTCTATACTTCTGCTTATCACTCTTACTATTTCAATGTATTTTTCTCGTTCTTTCTTTCTCTCTCTCTCTCTCTCTCTCTCTCTCTCTATATATATATATATATATATATATATATATATATATATATATATATATCGATCTATCTATCTATCTATCTATCTATCTATCTATCTATCTATCTATCACTCCCTCTGTCTCACTCTCTCTCTCTCTCTCTCACACACACACACACACAACACAAACGCACGCACACACACTTATGCACGCTTTCTCTTTCTCTCTGATGATGCGGTCTTACGTCTCTCTCTTCTCTCGTACTCTCTGTCTCATTCTGTCTTTATATCTTTGCTTGTATTTTTCTTGTTCCCTATATATATATCTTCATTTATTCACGCTCTCACTCACTCTCTTTCTCTGGATTCCCTCAATTTTTTTCCTATACAGAAGCTATTTGTATAGAATTTTCCAAAAAATGTTCACCGATCACTCACAGTCTCGTCTTGAATTGAGATAATGTGCAAAGTCAAATTACTAAGCCTTGCTCGATATTTAAAAAAGAAATATTTATAAGTCTTTTTTTTTTTCATCTCATTGAAATCTTGAATTAAAGAATATTCATCTAATCTTTTATGAAGAACCATTGCAGTTCTTTCTTTTGTGTTTGTAAATTCGTTTTTTTTTTTTTTTCTATTTCATTCTCTACTTTTGTGTCATTATATTTTCAACATCTTTTCTGGTGAGTGATCGGGAAATTTCAAAGTACATACTTGACAAGGACGAGGCAAATCTCACTGAGATTTTCAGTTAATTGAAAGGCCAACATCTTGTGCACGATACCGGGAAATGTGTTAAAGATTTCTCTTCATTTTCTTCCCTCCTTTCGTTCCGTCAATCCGTTCCTTTATTTGTATTTTTTAGCAATTTCTTTTCAATTCTTCAACTTTACTTCTTATTTTATTTTATCCATACCATTTTTTAAATATTTATTCATTGTATACATAGTATTTTTCTCATACCGTCACAACTATTTTGGTTTTTTCTCAATTCCAGAAATTCCCAATTTCTGTATAACGGGAACATGTTTTTGTTACATTTTTTGTGAATATAGAAAGTTAAGAGAATGTTTTTAAGACATTCTTTGAATGTTTTGTTCATATAGTTATATTTTATATACTTTCTTACTCAAATTATTACAGTGGTTGTCTTATGTTTCTTTATATTTTAGCTTTCTTCATCTTAATTTTTTTCAAAGATTTTGTTATCGGTTAAAAAAGAAACTGAATAAAAGGGCATTTTAGTATAACTTCCGCTAAGATTAGTATTCTATACTTAATTTCTTAAAGTGGCATTTGAATAGAATATTCTTATCTTAGTCCAGTATGTTATTTATATAGCTCTTTCGCTCGTTCTATGTATATATATATACATACATACATAACATATATATATATACATACATAGGTATACATATATATATATATATATATATATATATATATATATATATAAACATAGCATATATTACTTATATGTGTATATGTAAGTGTGTGTTTGGTGTGAAGTGTGGCGTGTGTATATGTGTGGATGTGTAAGTGTGTTTATATGCATGTGCATTTTCCAGACAGTTTGCCTTTCACATTATTCTAAAGAAGCCAATAGAAAAAAAATTCTAACTTCTAAAAGTAGATAATATAATGGCGGTGAAAAGAAAATGGTGAAAACTATAAAACTATAAGACAGAAAAGTTTAGTTTTTCTTCATTCTTTTTCATTTAGACCCAATATGTTCTGTATCTTGCTATCTCTTTTCCATTTTACTTCGAGAGATAAGAAAAACATACAGTTATATAAGCTAAATAATATTGAACGGCGACAAAAGTTAAAGAGAACAGTTAAATCAACACTAGAGGTAATTATAAAAAAAATGTAGCCGTCGTGTTTACTGTTAAGACCAGCACTGTAGTTCTATAAAAACAAAATCTATATCTGAACCTTGAAGTGGCGATGGATAAATGAGTTGCGGTTCATCGTTGATTGGAGATTACGAGAATAGTATTTCAAATATTTACGTATCTACGTGCACATATTCTGATAGACATTATAAAAATCCTGTATAAAACGTGACAGAGAAGAGAGAGAGAGAGAGAGAAAGAAATGCTTCTAAGCTGAACTGCTTTTAACATTCACATGGTAATGCTTTCTCTTCGGACATGGAAATAGAAAAAAAAATCACATTATTGATCGAAAATTAAAAAAATGTCCACGAGAAGAGACGTGATATCTTACAGAATGATACGCATAAAACCGGAGATAAAATGTAATTTGCTAACCTAGTAACAGGATAAAGAGACACTGCAGTGAACAGCTTATAATTGTTGAGTTGTAATGTCTGCTTGGATAACATGATGAATATTTACATAAAAGTCGCAAGCTTGAATCACACTACAAATACAGTTATGTCTTAGAAACAAAGCAAAAAGACAATCACATTTACATGAACGGAATTGGTATGATAATAGCTTATGGTACAGTAATGACGAAACCTTTTGCACAAATCTTACAACAGTTTTACAGTTGGGATTACTAAAACGGCATCGTGAGGAATATCCCAACTTCTTTTAAGCAATTTTAAAATCTATGCAAAAAGGAAAATAGCTCATATTCAGCCATTTTAAGAAAAGGATACATTAAATAACTATTACAAATTTTTGGACTTTTGTTTATAAATACCATTTATCTTTTTCAATATCTTTTAGTTTTTATCTTATATTTTATGATTATTATTTCAT
>NC_142930.1:154876506-154879006 GCF_046866305.1 Octopus bimaculoides | reverse complement strand
CCTTATAAATCTACGTTTTAATTCTTAATCCCTACCTAATCTATAAGATACAGATCTACTACGATGTACGTGTGTACTTTTATGCACCATGCATCCATATGAGAGGGTCTTTCTAGGCTAATAATGCAGTATTAGATGTTCTAAAAAGACATGGATATAACAATGATTACCTTTTGGTATTAAAGGTGCATGGATCAGTGATTAGAGCATCGAACTCACAATCATGAGGTAGTGATTTCGATTCCTGAACCAGGCTGTGTATTGTGTTCTTGAGCAAGACACTTCATTTCATGTTACTCCAGTTCTCTCAGGTGTCGAAATGAGTTGCGACTTCACTGGCACCGAGCTGTACCGGCCTTTCCATTAGACAACATCGGTGGCGCGGAGAGGGGGGATGGTATGCATGGACGACTGCTGGTCTTCCATAAAACAACCTTGCCTGGACTTGTGCCTCGGTGGGTAACTTTCTAGGTGCAATCCCATGGTCAGTCATAGCGGAAGGATGTCTTTACCCATATTTATCTTTTGATATTAATAATGATTCCGCTGCTAGTCATTTATATATATATATATATATATATATATATATATATATATATATATATATATATATATAAAGAGAGAGAGAGAGAGAGAGACAGAGACAGAGCGACAGGCAGACTGAGACAGAAATAGGGAGATATAAGTATGTATGTAAATTTCGCCAGCGATTGCCATACTTTCGAAGTCCCAGTCAAATTTTTCCTCGCAAAAAGTATCATACACTGCTTAAAATATATTGAGTGCTTCTACAATTAATAATGACTGATTCTTATGCTACACACTAAATAAAAATCAACATTACTAATATGTGTGTATGTATGTTGTAACGATTGCGTTCGTGTGTGTGTGTGTGTGTGTGTGTGTGTGTGTGTGTGTGTGTGTGTGTGTGTGTGTGTGTGTGCGTGCGTGCGTGCGTGCGCGTGCGCGTGTTGCGTTTCTGACTTTGTCTATCGAAATGGAATAGTTTATTTCCACTAAGTCAACAACAAAGAAACCAAGACAAACATGGAAGCTCAGTCTTGAAATGTAAAAAAAAAAAATAATAATAAATAAAAAAAAATGTTTTGTAGATATTTTCTATCTTTCTGAACCTTTAACTTAACCGGATTGACTTTGAGTTATATGTAACATGTAAAATGAAGTTCTGTTAAATAAATCCTTTTTATTCATTGATCGTTTATTCAATAACTCCAACAATTTGACGTGTTACTTTTCTAGCTGACCAGTTAAGATATTTCGGGCAACGACATGAAAAGATATAACTAAGTACTAACATAGACATTAAAGCAAACATATCATTCACATCTATGTAGAGATCAGCGATGCATAACAACGAAATGTGACGTGATAAGCTTGAAAAGCAAACTATCGAATTTCTCTATCAAAGAATATAGGATGAGGAATAAAATTGATACAGAGCACATTCAGAAAAGTTGACCCCTGCAAAGTTTTTACATTATTGGTTCACAGAGCTGTATGTAGTTTGAGTCACAAGTTCTGAATCTACCATTGTGAAAATAACCGTATAGCGAGCGAATAAAGTAACATATTGTATGAGAGACTGGGCATGATGCAGGAAGCGGTGGAGTGGAAGACGTCAAAGAGCGCCGGGTTAAATAAATATTGCGTAGTATCAAATTTTGTCGTTCTACTATATGAGTTCAAATTTCACCAGTGGTTACTTTGTTTTTGATTACCTCGGAGTTGATGGTATTTAATACCAAGTCTGTCCGTTTTCTCCTCCACCATTTGAATATTTTGTTGTTGCTTTTTTTTGTTGCTGTTTTTTTTTTTACCTTTCGGATAAAATATCCCATGGAGTAAATTACGCAACGTCTTCTTCAGTTATTTCTTCCACAGTAGAGTATAATATAGTTGAGAGATTGCAGCCACGTTTGGCTGATCGAGTGACCAGAAAGAGGCTCCACTAAAGTTCCAGAAGTGTTGGCGTTTAGCGTTAGGTCACATCTGATCAAGTGGGACTATGATCACAGACACTCCAGCCATGACTTCGCTGCATTTTCACGGACGTACCATGAACTACAAGCAATGTATTTTTTATGTAAGACAGCGTATAGTTTAAAGAAGATTTGGCTGAGTTCTCCTGCAGGTTGAACGATCACATTGCCCAAGTAAAGTACATGTCAACCATTTAATAAAATAATGCGCCGAACTGACATAATTCTCACAAAATTGCTAGTCTAGTGCCAAAATTGGAAAAAAAATCATCGATTCAGTAGACTTTCCTAAAAATATTTGTCTTTATTTCGATTTCATAACCATCATTGAGAATTACAAAACATGTCAATAGTAAGAAGTGATTTTAAATTCTCAAACGCAGGATAATGCTAATAATATAGCCTGAACAGGATAAGCTACCCCTATTTTACAGACAAAAGCGTTGGCGGCCAGCTATGAGACTCGAACTCACATCTCTGTGATTACGCGTCGTGGTCCT
>NC_142930.1:154869006-154871506 GCF_046866305.1 Octopus bimaculoides | reverse complement strand
TCACCCTAGAGTATTGAAAACTAGTCAAAATATTGGATATATTGGTTCTAATATAATATACAAATCATAGCTTCAAAGCCGGACGTAAAATAACAATTCGATATATAGTAACGTCTAGAGAAATACGAAGGTAAAACTTCACATGCATTAAATTCAACGCGGCGCCTCTACATAAAACATACATTAAAATCTTTAACAACGTATTTTCCAATATAATATTAACAGAGATATTGTTATGTCCCAAGCTACTGCTACCTAGCACCTTCGGATGATCTCTACTCAAACGCTACACAACTGCTACTCAACTGCTATTCAACACCCCTACCACGGCCAGACTACCTCTACTTATATGTCTTGGGAGATCCTACTTCTTCGCCCGGGGGCGTCGACACGACAGATACCAAGTAACTCTATTTACTAACATGTCACATACATAATTTTGTGTGACATATTACAATAAAATAACTGCAATAAAGGTAAGAAGTACGGCTAGTAGTTCAACTTCATAGTTTATCATGAAACAGATTCAACAAAACATTTTTGCTCTTCACATGCAACAATAAACGTTGTCAAATTGATACGAATATTGAGGAATATTAAAATAACGAGCAAAGAAACACTTTTATAGAAGTAAAGAAATATTTTGCCGCACATCACATTTATGCCATTACAATTAAGGACAGATCTCTGAAAACACAATAGAGAATTCTTCAACGTTGTATCCAGACTGAAATCAAATATGACAGAGTCAAATTCAGCTGAGACCTTTTAAAATATATAAAATAATCTATTCAACAACAAAAACAACAAGAGATAATATGGCATGGAGAAATTCAAAATATCGGCTACCATAATTATATTAATGTAATAAACACATACGAGCATACATACACACACATACATACACACATATAAACACACACATGCATAAATACACATGTGTGATCGTATGCGTGTGTTCTATCTCATATCTGCATTAGAAATTCTTAAGGGCACTTCTTTAATGCTAGATGTCGAATAACTTTTTGTGCGCATGTATATATATATACGTGTGTGTGTGTGTGTATGCGTGTGTGCGCGTATTCTTGTATGGGAAAAAGAAAATGGAGAAATTAATATATAGACACAAATTTTCACTGAAGCACTGGATATAACTTGGATGGTAATATCCCTTTAAGAGGATTTGATATCCTTGATGTAATTATACACATGCATATATTCATATATATATATATATATATATATATATATATATATATATATATATATATGTGTGTGTGTGTGTGTGTGTGTGTGTGTGTGTGTGTGTGTGTGTGTGTGTGTGTATATACTGCATTCAATTTCATTCAACCGTTACTGCAGTCCTATCCCTTTAACCTTATACCCACCATCATAGAAGACTTTATATGGATACAATACAGAGAGGTATAAAAACAATAAAGAGAACTAAAGTCAAAGCACAGTATGATTACAAATAATGTCCTTAGCTTCACACACCATCGTATCAAGCTATCGCAGCCTGTTTTCAATTTTTCCAGAACACGCTAAGCTACTAGAAACGCATAGCGAATACTGTTTCAAAACAGCAGAGCCTATTCATACATCCCACCACCATCACAGCTCGTTCGCACATCAATGCAAAATGAAAACCTTTTACACCCTTCAAAAGGAAACAAAAGACGTGGAGCCATTCGCATGTCGAAACAATATTCGCAACATTCAGCAACACTACGATCACTAACATTGACGTACGTATGTATATTCAACAATTTCAGGTAGCTCCGAGAATACAATTCGCATAAAAATAAACACTAACTTTATAACATTGATACAGTAAATATAATACTGAACAAATATATAAACAAGAATACTACTTTATAGATATATAAATAAATATAATACTAAATAAATATAATATTGGATAAAGATAATGCTAAAATAACACATTAATGCAGATACAATCAGACAACACCATTCATTTAAACATCATATAAACGCACATGTTTCACAAACCGTTGTAGTCTAAACAACTATGATAAAGGCTATTACTAGCTTCAAAACAAATTCTAACTGTTTACTAATTCAAACACACACAAAATTTGTAAAACTAACAAACATATCGTGTTATAAATTTAACGGCGTAAAAATCACTTTTATAAGATTAACGAAAATTTCATCGAGTTTAACATTCACGTTTTCATAGTACAGAAAAGAGCCTGATTTAAGCTCAGACCAACCTCAAATATAGTACAGCAATACTACAGAAGAATAATAAGACTCATTATCGAAGCGTTAAACAAAGAAATACTATGCGAAATAAATCACAAAACAATCAATAAATCCTTATACAAGATATTTAGCAGGTTCAAGAACAATAATGGTGGCCATGTCACCCTCCATGTCGCAACAGCACAACCACATTACGTACACACACACGTAGCCACAAGAAAACCTTATCGTAGATTTTTTTTCTGTTTGTCGAAAATTCATCCACCATAAA
>NC_142930.1:154861506-154864006 GCF_046866305.1 Octopus bimaculoides | reverse complement strand
AACATGCTAGAAGGACCAGTCAAAATCCAAACCACGGTTAGGGGTAATTTCGAAGGGAATAAAAATTAAACTCATTTACTATATCTTGTTACCGGACCATGGTTTAGAACTTAATTAGCAAATAAAATAATTTGCCAGGAAAAGTTTTTATCAGCGGATACGCCAAAGATTAACATATAATTATGAGGCAAAATAGCCCCTGTCTCATCTTTGTATATTATAAATGTTCAAATCCGCCGCGCAAGCGCAGTTTTTGTCGCCAGCAAGTAAAAATGTCGACTTACTTCAAAGTTACTAAAATCATATTAGGTAAAATATACAGGGTAGGAAAATTAAAGAAATTTTTCTACCAGTGGACTAGCATGGAGAAAATAGTCAATAGACTTTATATTATTCATAAGAGGAGCCCTGACAGGACGCCTAACATGCTAGAAAGACCAGTCAAAATCTAAACCACGGTTAGGGGTAATTTCGAAGGGAATGAAAAATAAAAAAACATTTACCATATATATGAGCGTAAGCCAGTGTCAACAGTAGTTCCAGAAATTCGGAGCCGGAAACTAGCTACAGTCTAGAAGACAAGCTTCGTCCGGGAAGATCTGTAGAGCGCGACGAGGACGTCATGCAAAGCCTGGTGCAACAAAATCCCATCGTGACTGTTGAGGAACTAGCAGAGAAGCTTTGGGTTGGTTATTCAACCATTTATGAAAGCACATGCGTGTCATCGTAAAAGTCAGCAACTTGGATCAATGGGATTCTCACAAACTTTTCGAGTCTAATGCTCGGCCACATACAGCGAGGATGAGATTCCAAAGGCTGGAGCAGTTTCAATGGGAAACGATGCCCCACTCATCGGATTCGCCGGACATTGCCTCATCTGATTATCATTTATTCTGCAGTCTTCAAAATCATTTGGAGGGAAAAAATATGAATTCTGTAGACGAGGTCAGAGCAGAACTGGAGGAGTATTTTTCGTCATGGAAAGTGAATTTTGGAAGAGCGGCCTTGCATATCTACCACATAGATGGAAGAGTATTGTAGAAAAGGAAGGAGAGTATACTTTAGATTAAAAAAATAAGTTTACCTTAATTTTGAAAAATAAAAGAAGTATAAGAAACGCTTTATTTGTAGGATGACCCTGTATATATATTTCGTATGTGTATTTCGTGTGCAAGATTCTTGATGTATATATATATATATATATATATATATATATATATATATATATATATATATATATATATATATATATATATATATATAACAAGCTGACGAAATCGAGTAAGCGAAAAAGAATAGCCAACATACCAAAGCGATGGACAATCGCAAATGAGAATGCAGATATACCCAATTCACGTGATTTCGTCTCTGAGATATTCCTTTTAGATCTCCTCAATGGGTCTTGCTCCCTGGGGCTAAACTGCCACTCGTCTCGTTGAAGCATGTTCAAGCCGTTTTTAAAAACCAAAAGTCAAAAGTACAATCGTCTCTAAAGTTATTAAGTGTGCAAATGAGCACCAGCATTGCTAGAAGCTTCCCAAGTGGTCTAGTGGTTAGGATTCCGCGCTCTCACCAGCATTGCTATAAGTGTGAAACAACTCTTAGCCACGGAGTGTCATAAATGAGGATTAATTAAATCCGAAATCATCGATATGGCACTTTCGCTTGCTATAGGGAGGTTGTCTCCCTTGTCAATCAATAGATAAGTGCTTTACTCATGACTAAGAGTTGTTTTGACTCTTAATTCTAAGAATGCTTGTGCTGAATTGCACCCTTAGTCATTTTAGGGACAATTGTACTTAAGCCGTTTGAGTTTTTAATTGCGACAAGCCACCTTCAATAATTTATAATTTTCACTTTACCATTTTACCGAATCAGCCACTAATTCCTTTGATATTTTCTATAAACAGACAAGTCGACTACAATTTAAACTTAGGCAATGAAGTGTCACTGATGAGAATTAGTTTAATCTGAGATCATCGATGAAATGACACACTCGCTTGCTGTAGGGAGGCTGTCTCCCTTGTCAATCAATAGATAAGTGTTTTGCTCGTTGCTAAGTGTTATCTTGACTATTATTTCTAGCAATGCTGGTGCTCATTTGCACCCTTATTCACTTTACTGATGATTGTGTATGTGTGTATATATATATATATATATATATATATATACATACACACACACACTACACATGCATATGCATATATATATATATATATATATATATATATAAGCGTAAAAATATTCATATATATGTATATATATATATATATATATATATATATACACGTTTATGTATATATCCACATACCGTTTGTATATGTACAGATCTATGTATACATACATATATATGTGTATGTCTGCAAATATATGTATGTACACACACACACACACACACACACACACACACACACACACACACACATATATATATATATATATATACATATATATATATATATATATATATATATATATATATATATAGGACACGGGCTTG